>NW_026781241.1:0-300000 GCF_030144855.1 Hypanus sabinus | reverse complement strand
AGGATGCCTTTCGGCATTTGGACCCACCCTCAGTCATCTAACTAACCACACACTGCTCCCTCGGGGTCCAGTATTTGTGAATCCTCGGGAGGATGCCTTTCGGCATTTGGACCCACCCTCTGTCATCTAACTGACCGCACACTGCTCCCTCGCCATCCAGTATCTGTGAATCCTCGGGAGGATGCCTTTCGACATTCTGACCCACCCACAGTCATCTAACTGACAGCACACTGCTCCCTCGGGATCCAGTATCTGTGAATCCTCGGGAGGATGACTTTCGGCATTCTGACCCACCCTCAGTCATCTAACAGACCGCACACTGCTCCCTCGGGATCCAGTATCTGTGACTCCTCGGGAGGATGCCTTTCGGCATTCTGACCCACCCTCAGTCATCTAACTGACCGCACACTGCTCCCTCGGGATCCAGTATCTGTGAATCCTCGGGAGGATGTCCTTCGGAATTCTGACCCACCCTCAGTCATCTAACTGACCGCACACTGCTCCCTCGGGGTCCAGTATTTGTGAATCCTCGGGAGGATGCCTTTCGCCATTTGGACCTCCTGCTGCTTCGCGCGTCGTTCTGCAGTTTCCCGTCGGCAGGAAAAGTCAACGTTGATTGCATCAGCACAAGTGAAGTTTAGCAAAGTGTTAAGGGCGAGAATAGGCTGATACCGAATGGGGAAAGGATAGAAAGAGGGAGGGCCATTCTTTGGAAAACCAGTATCCCAGACCAGCACAGAAATAACCCAGAGAGCGCTATAGAAGGAGGTCACTTGCCCGATTCAATATAACATTGAGACTTTATAAAGCACTATTATGGCTGCTCTTTGAGTGGTGTGAGCAGATTTGAGACTCTGCGGTGAGAAAGGATATTCTGAAACTAGAGAGTGCTCAGTCCTGGTTTACGAAAATGATTTCCGGATTTCACGGCTTGTCATATGAAGAGGGTTTGTTGTCTTTGGCCCGGAATTCACTGGAAAACAGAAAAACGAGGTGTAACGTCATTGGAAATATTGAACGGTGAAAGATAGGTAGATAGATTGATAGATAGATAGATAGATAGATAGATAGATAGATAGATAGATAGATAGATAGATAGATAGATAGATAGATAGATAGATAGATAGATAGATAGATAGATAGATAGATAGATAGATAGATAGATAGATAGATAGATAGATAGATAGATAGGTAGATAGATACTTTATTGATCCCCAAGGGGAAATCTTGACAGAATAGATGTGGGATGGATAATTTTTTTATGGTGAGAGAGTCTAGGGCCAGAAGACGCTGCCTCAGAATAGAGGAGCGTCCTTGTAGAACGGCAAACAGAAAAAATTGCTTTAGCCAGCGAGGGCTGAATCCTGTACTTCCTTGCCAAGGGTTATTGCAGAGTCCAAGTCTTTATGTATAATTAAGACGGAAAGTGATAGATTCTTCACTCTGCAGGTCATGGATAGAAAAAAAAACAAGACATTGGGGCTGAAAGGAAAATTGGATTAGCCATGATTAAATGGCGGAGCAGACTCGAGCGACCAACTTGACTAATTCTGCTCCTATTCTTAATGTCCTTATGGCCTTAACTGCTTTGCGCTGATTATTATATGAGCCGTCTCGTTAACTTTGCTTCCTGTATCGTTTCGGTATCTACACATGACTCGCCCGTTATCTGTGTGTGCAGTTACATTTGAAGACATCTGGTGACCCCATCTCTACCACAGGAGCAGGCAGCGCCTTCCAATCACAATGACTTATTGTTTGTACAACACCGCGTGTGTCGCCCAGGTGGTATCCTGGTAAATCTGCTCTTCACCCCCTTTAACGTTTCCACCTTCTTCCTAAGCTCAACATCTCAAGTGTGGTCTAACCTTTGCGTTACAGATCTGCAACATTTTCTCAGCAGGTTTGAGCTCGATTCCAGTCAAATGAAGGCCAGCACGTCTTCCTAACATTGGTCTCAACTTGTTCATAGTTCAGAGCACATTTACCATCAAAGTCTGTATACAGTAGACAGCCTTGAGGTTCGTCTTGTTGCAGGCGGCCACAAAGCAAAAACCCGCTTAAAGAAAACAAAAACACATATAATTCAGGACTAAGGAAAACCCCGAGGCATTCCACAAGTATGTGAAGAGCAGGAGGATAAGATGTGAGCGAATATCACCCATCAAGTGTGAGAATGGAAAAGCGTTTATGGAACACGAGGAAATAACGGAGGTAGTTAAATAATAATTTGCTTCAGTATTCACTACGGAAAAGTATCTTGGCGATTGTAGGGATGACTTGCAGTGGACTGAAAAGCTTGAGAATCTGCCGGAGATTTTGGAAAGCATCCATTTGGATAGGTTGCCGGGACCGGACGGGATGTACACCCAGGGAACTGTGGGAAGCGAGGGTGCAGATTGCTGAGCCTCTGGCAATGATCTTTGCATCATCAATGAGGACGGGAGAGGTTCCGGAGGATTGGAGGGTTGCGGATCTTGTTCTCTTATTCAAGAAAGGGAGTAGGGAGAGCCCAGGAGACTATAGGCCAGTGAGTTTTACCTCAGTGGTTGGTAGGTTGATGGAGAAGATCCTGAGAGGCAGAATTTATGAACATTTGTAGAGGCATAATATGATTCGGAGTAATCAGCATGGCTTTGTCAAAGGCAGTTCGTGCCTTACGAGTCTGTTTGAATTTTTGAGGATGAGACTAAGCATATTGATGACGGTAGAGACATAGGTGTAGTGTATATGGATTTTAGCAAGGCATTTGATAAGGAACACCATGCAAGGCTTATCGAGAAAGTAAGTAGTCATGGGATCCAAGGGGCATGGCTTTGCGGATCCAGAACTGGCTTGCCCACAGAAGGCAAAAAGTGATTGTAGACGGGTCATATTCTATATGGAAGCCGTTGACCAGTGGTGTGCCTCAGGGATCTGTTCTGGGACCCCTATTCTTAGTGTTTTTTTTTATAATTGACCTGGATGAGGATGTAGAGGGATAACTTAGAGAATTTGCTGATGACACAAAGGTTGGGGGTATTGTGGATAGCGCGGTGGGCTGACAGAATTTACAACGGGACACTGATAGGATGCATTTTGGTTGGTCAAATATGATAGCAGGAGATAGTTTAAGAGATGCAGTGATCCCCTGCATCTGGACCTCAAGGTATCGAAAATAAGAATGATACAGGGGAGGCTGATCTAAATGACGTAAACATCGATGCCGCCCAGGGCTGAAGGGGAACTGGACAGAGTGTCTGTGTACACAGCGGGGATGTTTTATATCTGGTGGCACATAATGGGGCGGGGTGGGGTGGGTTTTGGGCCTGAGCGGAGACGCCAGTTTCTCAGTAATTCACCAGTCAGCCTAAGCTGCAATGTGGAGCACTGGATTATTCCAAATGTGAAACCTGAGCTTCCCTCACATTCCTACTCGCAAACTCTCTCAGTACCACACTGAACAAGGCTGTCACGGTATAATCAATAAAACATGGATGACCAATCTGAAGCTCACATAAGAAAATCAAAATGAATATTACATCATTTATGAGTGGGACATCACTGGAACAAACTCACACAGTTGTGCACATTGAGGGACGGATACAAGAATCGGCAAACTCTTAAGAGAGAAGATACTCGGTGAAGGAAGCAATTTAGAATTGTTGAGGGAAATCTATTGATATACATGCTGCTGGAATATGAAACATTCTGGCTCTGTTTGTTTTATATCTAACAATTTATGAATTTACTTACGCACTTATATAATTAAATTACAGCACTTATTTAAAGTGTTTATTTTCATTCAACATTGAAGAAGTTGCATTGCCAAGCCACAGACAATTAAAGACCAGGTGCTGTTCTATTTGGCTGTATCTGTTTAAGTAAGAAATAACATGCAGAATGAAGACGGGCCGAATGGTCTGTTTGGCCCATGACTCTATTATCCTGAATGTACTGCTCCGACAACTGACATTATTCATTGACGAACTCTCTATCTCACAACTATAGCATAAACCAACCGTAGGAGACTCTTGTTCCAAAAGTAGCTCGGGGAAGACAGCAACTATTTTGAGATCAGTTACCAGATTTGAGAATTAAGAGAAAAAATACACCCGCTCACACTGAAAGAGTAGCTTCCGGCTACAGGACTGAGAGGACACAGTTAACGCTCGATCAGAGACCGACAGATACAGAATGAAATTCACACTCTCACACTGTAACAGTGACTGACAGATACAGAATGAAATCCACACTCTCACACTGCAACAGAGACTGACAAGTACAGAATGAAACCCACACTCTCACACTGTAACAGAGACTAATAGATACAGAATGAATACCACACTCTCACATAGTAACAGAGACTGAGAGATACAGAATGAAACCCACACTCTCACACTGTAACAGTGACTAATAGATACAGAATGAATACCACACTCTCACATAGTAACAGAGACTGACAGATACAGAATGAAACCCACACTCTCACACTGTAACAGAGACTGACAGATACAGAATGAAACCCACACTCTCACACTGTAACAGAGACTGACAGATATAGAATGAAATCCACACTCTCACACTGTAACAGAGACTAATAGATACAGAATGAATACCACACTCTCACACTGTAACAATGACTGACAGATACAGAATGAAATCCACACTCTCACACTGCAACAGAGACTGACAAGTACAGAATGAAACCCACACTCTCACACTGTAACAGAGACTAATAGATACAGAATGAATACCACACTCTCACACTGTAACAGAGACTGACAGATACGGATTGAAACCCACACTCTCACATAGTAACAGAGACTGACAGATACAGAATGAATACCACACTCTCACATAGTAACAGAGACTGACAGATACAGAATGAAACCCACACTCTCACACTGTACCAGAGACTGACAGGTACAGAATGAAACCCACACTCTCACACTGTAACAGAGACTGATAGATACAGAATGAATCCCACACTCGCACACTGTATCAAAGACTGACAGATACAGAATGAAACCCACACTCTCACACTGTAACAGAGACTGACAGATACAGAATGAACCCACACTCTCGCCCCGTAACAGAGACTGACCGATACAGAACGAAACCCACTCTCCAACACTGTAGCAGAGACTGACCGATACATAATTAAACCCACAATCTCACACTGTAACAGAGACTGTCAGATACAGTATGAAAACCACTCTCACACTGTAGCAGCGACTGACAGATACAGAATGAATCACGCACTCTCACACTGTAGCAGAGACCGACAGATACAGAATGAAACCCACACTCTCACACTGTACCAGAGACTGACAGGTACAGAATGAAACCCACACTCTCACACTGTAACAGAGACTGATAGATACAGAATGAATCCCACACTCGCACACTGTATCAAAGACTGACAGATACAGAATGAAACCCACACTCTCACACTGTAACAGAGACTGACAGATACAGAATGAACCCACACTCTCGCCCCGTAACAGAGACTGACCGATACAGAACGAAACCCACTCTCCAACACTGTAGCAGAGACTGACCGATACATAATTAAACCCACAATCTCACACTGTAACAGAGACTGTCAGATACAGTATGAAAACCACTCTCACACTGTAGCAGCGACTGACAGATACAGAATGAATCACGCACTCTCACACTGTAGCAGAGACCGACAGATACAGAATGAAACCCACACTCTCACATAGTAACAGAGACTGACAGATACAGAATGAAACCCACATTCTCACACTGTATCAGAGACTGACAGATACAGAATGAAACCCACACTCTCACACTGTACCAGAGACTGACAGGTACAGAATGAAACCCACACTCTCACACTGTAACAGAGACTGATAGATACAGAATGAATCCCACACTCGCACACTGTATCAGAGACTGACAGATACAGAATGAAACCCACACTCTCACACTGTAACAGAGACTGACAGATACAGAATGAAACCCACACTCTCACACTGTAACAGAGACTGACAGATACAGAATGAACCCACACTCTCGCCCCGTAACAGAGACTGACCGATACAGAACGAAACCCACTCTCCAACACTGTAGCAGAGACTGACCGATACATAATTAAACCCACAATCTCACACTGTAACAGAGACTGTCAGATACAGTATGAAAACCACTCTCACACTGTAGCGGCGACTGACAGATACAGAATGAATCACACACTCTCACACTGCAGCAGAGACCGACAGATACAGAATGAAACCCACACTCTCACATAGTAACAGAGACTGACAGATACAGAATGAAACCCACATTCTCACACTGTATCAGAGACTGACAGATACAGAATGAATCCCACACTCGCACACTGTACCAGAGACTGACAGATACAGAATGAAACCCACACTCTCACACTGTAACAGAGACTGACAGATACAGAATGAAACCCACACTCTCACACTGTAACAGAGACTGACAGATACAGAATGAACCCACACTCTCGCCCCGTAACAGAGACTGACCGATACAGAACGAAACCCACTCTCCAACACTGTAGCAGAGACTGACCGATACATAATTAAACCCACAATCTCACACTGTAACAGAGACTGTCAGATACAGTATGAAAACCACTCTCACACTGTAGCGGCGACTGACAGATACAGAATGAATCACACACTCTCACACTGCAGCAGAGACCGACAGATACAGAATGAAACCCACACTCTCACATAGTAACAGAGACTGACAGATACAGAATGAAACCCACATTCTCACACTGTATCAGAGACTGACAGATACAGAATGAAACCCACACTCTCACACTGTACCAGAGACTGACAGGTACAGAATGAAACCCACACTCTCACACTGTAACAGAGACTGATAGATACAGAATGAATCCCACACTCGCACACTGTAACAGAGACTGACAGATATAGAATGAAACCCACACTCTCACACTGTAACAGAGACTGACAGATACAGAATGAAACCCACACTCTCACACTGTAACAGAGACTGACAGATACAGAATGAACCCACACTCTCGCCCCGTAACAGAGACTGACCGATACAGAACGAAACCCACTCTCCAACACTGTAGCAGAGACTGACCGATACATAATTAAACCCACAATCTCACACTGTAACAGAGACTGTCAGATACAGTATGAAAACCACTCTCACACTGTAGCAGCGACTGACAGATACAGAATAAATCACACACTCTCACACTGTAGCAGAGACCGACAGATACAGAATGAAACCCACACTCTCACACTGTAACAGTGACTGACAGATACAGAATGAAATCCCCACTCTCACACTATAGCAGAGACTGAGAAATACAAATTGAAACCCCACCGTCTCACACTGTGGCAGAGACTGTCAGATACAGAATGTACCCCACACTTTCGCACGAGAGGAAAAACTGGTATATGCTGTATGAAATGCACAGAGAGTGTGTGTGTGTGTGAGCGAGTGAATCTGTATGCGCGTGTGTGTATGTGAGTGTGTATGTCATAGTGTATATGTATGTATGTAAGTTTACATGTGTGTGAGTGCGTGTGTTTTTAAGTGTTTGTGTGTATCTGTGTTTCTGTGTGTGTGTGTGTGTGTGTGTGTGTGTGTGTGTGTGTGTGTGTGTGTGTGTGTGTGTGTGTGTGTGTGTGTGTGTGTGTGTGTGTGTGTGTGTGTATGTGTGTGTGTGTTCATAATACTTTCAATATGGCTTTGTTTGATGACTTGGCCGTATTTGATGGTCCTGCCAAGGACACTGTAAAGGAAATGCCAAAGACACGGGTATTTTTATGTTAAACCATGAGATCATATCGGAATGGAGTCTGTACATGTCAGAAAGTATTTTCTTAAATCATGCCGGTATTTACACCATGGAGAAACGTGTTGTGGTTGTGCTGGTAACCGACAGTGCAGTGAATGACATCCTTATCATCTCATTATATCCCTTCCCCTAATTGAACGCCACAGTGTTTCAGCTTCTAACTGTTCCTCAGGCGGATTCAACAGCGATTTTGTCCATCACTTTACTGTTCAAAATCGACAGCACAAATAACAAATTTTATGCGTATACGTTTTGTGATATAGAAGAGTTGCACACAAACATACGCACACATGCGCACACACAATAAGAACACACACAAACACACCTATACACACATCCACACACACACGCACGCACACACACACACACACACACACACACACACACACACACACACACACACACACACACATGCACACACAGACAGACACATATACACATAAAAACACGCGCGCGCTCATACACACTAACCCACACCCACACACATACATATAAACATAGGTACACTCAGATACTACAGATGTGGAGAAGATAGTTTAAGAGTTGGAGGGAACCGTGGACAGTTCTGGATTTATCGACGGTGTCGAAAATAATCTTTATACAGTGAAAGTGATGAAAATGACTTAAACATCGATGCCGTCCAGGTCTGAAGGAAAATTGGACAGAGTGTCTGTGTACACAGCGGGTATGTTTATATCTGTCGGCACATAATGGAGCATAATGGTGTCGGTTTAACAGCTGAGTGGTCAAAGTGAAGCTGCTGAATTTAAAAAAAATTCAAAGTGAATGACATTAACTGAAAGTCTGCAGAAGGAGACGGAGAGTGTCCCTGGATTCACAGCACACTGAGAGGAAACCAGGTCTATGTGTAGATGAAACAATAGATGTGACAGTGAAATTTGTCCAAAATGTTGGAAGCACCGATTCCCGTTTGCTCGTGGAAAGAGAACCAAAGCCAAAGTCTGAAGGTGAACTGAACCGAATGTCTGTGGACACAACGACTATGTTTTGGATATGGTGACACATAGTCGGACGGGGTGGGATCGGTTTGATGTCTGAGCAGCCAGAGTGGAACGGCTGAATTAAGAAAAAGTGAATGATATCAAATTAAATTAAATTAATATTAAATTAAAATCCGCAGGAGAAGCCTGGGAGGGGTTTTCATGTGTCCCTGGATCCAGAACACACTGAGGGGAAACCGGATCTATTTGTAGATGAAGCAGCAGGCGTGACAGTGAAAAGTGCAGAAAATGCTGGAAACATCGATTCCGGATTGCCTGTGGAAAGAGAACCACGGTGAAAGTCTCAGTTTGGAAAATGGGAACAGTCGTGACCGCTGTCAATACAACTGTGGAATGTTGTAAATGAAGCTGATTGCTCACTTACTGGTCTCATTGCGCATTTTGCTCGAATTACGCAAAGGGATCTGACTGAGGTAATGCTAATGATATTGACGTGTTCGCGTTACATCCCCACAGAATTCACACCTGAGACACTGCCGGTGATGTAATTTGTTTGTTCAGTAACAATGGTCAGAGGTGGGACCTTGTCACTGGAGATGGATCCCCTGTATAAATCAGAGCCCGTTGCAGTACGTCAGGCCAGAGTGTCTTGCCGAGCTGTGGAATTCAGAGCAATAGCGTTCACTGCGTCACTCAAATGGGATATCCAGTAATCTGGCGGATAGAAGGCATTTTCTACCCTGTTATTTCAGACGTTGGAATTCCCGGTATGCCGCTGTCACTCCTGAAAACGGCAGAAACTGAGAGTTTATTCTGATGTTCTGAAGTGTTTCTGTCGCTACTTGTTTCCACAGCCACCTGTCCAGTCCCCGCATTTCAGTCATGGGCGGAAGGCTCTGACAATATTAATCCCATTGCTTTCGCAGCAGGAAGCGCTCCATACTGGAGCCGAGATGCTGCCTTTGACTGAAATACTCTCTGCTGCCTCGATTTCATCAAATAATTGTGAATCGAAATGTCTGCACAGGAGGACACCGGGCTACACAGCATCCGTGGGAACCAGCCGAGCTTCTGTTCTGTCCGTATGAATCGACGGTGAATTGCCTGACTGGGTGATAGAACAACGCGAAAGGCTCATTTACGTTAGAAATATGAGAAGAGGGAACCGCCGATGTGGATTTCATTTCATTCCTGTGCGGCTCAGACCAGTGACGTTGGTATATCATACCCATTCGTTACTGCGGCCGGGAAACATTTAAACTGCTGTCATCTGGTCGGTTTGGGAAATCACCCAGATTGAACCCATTTACAAAACTCGCGGGGAGTTCTCTGTCACGCCGATATTGCACACTGTCAGCGGGTTCATATGTTCTGGGTCCAGTTTCCACCATTTGAAGCAGAAAATAAAAACAAGATGAAGTTTAATAATAATAATAATTTTTATCTATTGCCCTGACAGGTCAGTAACTTCACTGTTCTTTTTTCCCTTTCTCTTGCAGTTAACCTGGTGGCGATTGTTATCCTGTCCCGAGGAAAGTGCGGTCTCTCCAAATGCATCATTCGCTACCTGCTGGGAATGGCAGCGGCCGATCTCCTGGTCGTTATCTCTGATCCTCTGCTGAAATGGACTGTTCCCTTGTACTTTAGTTCTTCCTTCCTCCATTGGACTCCCGTTTGTAGGGTTTTTCGTTGCCTGCTCGTAGGAAGCACCGGGGCCTCTGTCTGGCTACAGTCGCGTTCACCTGTGACAGATTTGTGGCCATTTGTTGTGAAAAGCTGAAAACTAAATATTGCACCGAATGAACGGCGGCTGTGGTTATCGGGACAGTGAGTGTTCTGGGCTGTTCAGAAAGTGTCCCTTTCTACTTTACATTGGAGCCTTTGGTGATAATTGATGGAGTTTTCTATGGCTGTGTCACCAAACAGAACTTCTATACTTCTCCCTCGTGGGCCGCATTTCAGATGATTCATCGCATTTTCATGCCTTGTCTCCCGTTTGTTCTGATTTTATTGTTCAATGCTCCGACAGTCAGACGGATTTTGTCCGCTAATAAAGTCCGGATGGGGCTCCGGGGCCGCAGCAACGGAAAGAATGACAAGGACCCGGAGATGGAGAACCGAAGGAAATCGGTGGTTTTACTATTCAGTATAACCAGTAGTTTTATATTTCTGTGGTTAACTCTGCTGGTTTTTGATATCTACGTACTGATTGCAAACATCCCTCATTACTCGGACACGGATCCGATTTATATCGCAGAATCCACGGCGACGTTGCTGCAGATCCTCAGCTCCTGCACCAACACATGTATTTACGCCGTGACTCAGAGCAAGTTCAGAGAGGAGCTGAAGAACGCGGTGAAATACCCGCTAAAACTGTTAACCAAATTCCTTAAATCATAGAGCGACTTGTTCGTTTCTGCCGGAGATTTCAGTCAAACACCATGTTTCCTCCATAATCTATCCACTTGCCGATATGTAGAACCATGGGTAACAACTGAGCGCTCTGAAATACGCATGGGTTTTGTGATGATATATTCCACTCGCTGTTTACCCCGTACGGGTGAAATGTGTCCTTCATCAAATATGTAATATGTAGTGGTCACCGCAGCTGTAATGGAGGGTCTATAGTCAGGTCCCGCTCGTTTTATTTTAATATTCTCCCTTACATATGACAGCGTTTTACTCTGGGTTTGTCCAGTTAGGAAGAATCCTCTCCCTTTGCTCCATTCTCTCCGTTGTTTCTGATTCATCCTTTTCAGTGACGCTCACCGTGTTTTACTCCCAATATCTCTCACGTTGTCCTCGCTCTCTCCTTCCCCCACGCCGGTGAGGGGAACGTGATCAGACTGAAACATAGCGGAGGTGTGTGTGTGTGTGTTATGATTCAATGTTCTATATATACTCTCTACTCTCCTTTACCCTTTATCTACTTAACAATCTTTTAGTATCTTCTTTGATAGTAGTCGCCATTTTCCTCTCAAAATTCATATTTTCCTTCAGAATGTGCTTCTTAGTTTCCTTCTGTAAGTTTTTAAAAGCGCCACAATCCTCTATCTTCCCACTAGCTCAGGCTTCCTTGCATGCCTTCTCTTTTGCTTTTACATTGGCTCTGACTTCACTTGTCAGCCACGGTGATGTCCTTCTTCCCTTCGAAAATTTGGTTTTGTGCAGGACTTGCAGATATGTTTTTGGTCTTGTTTGTCTGGTGCATTTGGAGCTCCTTTTCGGGGAACGCGCAAAGACAGAAGTGCGATATTAATACGCAGCAGCCTCTCCAGACTCTGGATTGGGGATTGCCAAACGTTATGTGGAGTTTCTGGTGTAATCTATTTTGTCATTTGCTCTTGTGATATCATTCTGGAGGAACGTTGTCTCATTTTTTATCTACATTGCATTTCTGTTTTCTGAATGACAATAAACTGAATCTGAATCGGAAATGTATTCTATTTGGAAATTTATCTGTCTTGCACTTCCGTCAGTTTTCACACAAGCTCCGGCCATTGCTTCGCTGCCGTACTTCCTGCAAGTGCCCTTTCCAGTCACATTCGGCCAGTTCCCCTCTTCTACATTGTAATTTCCTTTATTCCACTGAAATACCACCGCAGTGGAATTTTGTTTCTTTTTCTCAAATTTCAATGTAAATTCAATCATATTGTGATCACTGTTCCCTAAAAGTTCATTAACCTTGAGCTCACCTCCGGACCATTGCACAACACATAATGCAGCTGAGTCTATCCTATAATGTGCTTCAATAACAAGTCGTTCTTAAAACCATCCCTTAGACAATCTACAAACTCTGTCTCTTGGGGTCCAGAACTGTTTTCCCCCAATCCAGTTTCATGTTAAAACCACCAACGATGATCATGGCACGCCCATCTGACAGGCCTTTTCTATCTCCTGCTATAATCTGTAATCCACATCCCGGCTGTTGTTTGGAGGCCTGTATTCAACTGTCATTAGCGTCCTCTTACCCTTGTCATTTCTTAATTCAGCCCATAGAGACGCCATACCTTCCGGTTCTATATCATCCCGTTCCAATGAAATAGCATTATACACAGGACCAAACCACCTGCTCTGCCTACTGACCTAACTTTCCGATACACCGTATATCCTTGGACGTTCAGACCCCAATGGCAGCCATCCTCTAGCCATGTTTCAGAGATGGCCACTACGTCATACTTGACAATCTGTAACTGAATTTCAAGGTCGTCCATTTCCTTTCTAATGTTGCGTGGATTCAAATATAACATTTTCAGTCAAGTATTTTTGCATTCCGTTTTAACTGAAGCACGCCTCTATTGCCCTGTAACTCACTCCACTGGCTGTGATTATGCCGCAACCCCTACTTGTCCTTTCTATCATCTCTTTTGCATACATTCTTTGATATTTCTGTTTTGCCATTAGCCCTATCACTCTGGTTCCCATTCCCTTACCAATTTAGTTTAAACCCACCTGAACAGCTCTATTAAATCTGCCTGAAAGGAGATTGGACCCCTTTGGGTGCGGGTGTAACCCGTCCATTTTGTACAGGTCTTACCTCCCCCAGAAGAGCCCACAATGATCCAGGAACTCGAAGCCCTACCCCCTACACCAGTTTCTCAGCCACGCATTAATTTGCCTAAACATGCGATCCTTGCGCTCGTCAGCACGTCACACAGGCAGCAACCCCCAGATTACTACCGCGGTGCTCCTGCTTTACAGCTTCCTACCCAGCTCCGTGAATACTCCATTCAGGACCTCCTCCACTTTTTCTACCTATGTCATTGGTACCGACGTGTACCAGGACTTCTGGCTGTTCATCCTCCCTTTCCACAATACTCCGCACCCGATCGGAGACATCCCGTACCCTGGCACCTGGGAGGCAACACACCATGCGGGTATCTCTATCAGTCTGACAGAACCTCCTGACTGTTTCCCCCACCATGGAATGCCCTACGACTACCGCCTTTCTCGTTTCCTTCTTTCCTTTCTGCACCATATGTCAATGATATCGGTGACGGAATTTCTGATATTTTGATATTGGACAATGCAAAGCAAGGAGTCTGTAGAAGGTCTAACACAGGAGAGGGGAACAGGACAGTAAGTGACAGATGGAATATTGAGCAGGGAGTTGCTTTGCCATGTGCTTTAATGCAAGGAATAAAGGAATAGAATTTTGTTTAAACGTGAAACAAATTTAGAAATCAGAAATGCATTAGGACTGAGGAAGACAATATCTCAGATATTGCACATCACAGATCCTGCACATTAACGCTATCGCGATAGCATGCCAGGGTCTTTACAACATCAGCAGCTTCATTAAATACAGTATATCACGCATATCCGAAAACAATGAAGTTCTCTCGACACTGTCCCGTCACACACTCTCCCGAGGGCAGACACAGAGTGTTGCTCCTGCCGCAGTGTCCCATCACACTCCATGAAAAATGAAGGACATATTGCAGACCGGGATCAGTGTGAGGTTGAAATGAATATTATTTTAATTATGAATGCGACCGCTGGAATAAATTGGTACTCTGATGCACATGGTGGAAGGGATAACAACGCAATCATAAGAGTGCAGAGATAGAACATAGAACATACAGCACAGTACAGGCCCTTCGGCCCACAATGTTGTGCCGACACTTAAACCATGCCTCCCATATAACCCCCAAACTCACATTCCTCCAGATAACAGTCTAGTAGCTTCGTAAGTAACATTAGTATATCTGCCTCAGGCCGTGCATTCCACGCACCAACCACTGTCTGAGTAATATGTTCTTCCTCTAATATCCTCCTTGAAATTCCCACCCCTTACCTTAAAGCCATGTCCTCTTGTACTGAGCAGTGTTGCCCTGAAGAAGAGGCGCTGGCTGTCCATTCTGTCTATTAATATCTTGTACTCCTCTATCATGTCTCCTCTCATCCTCTTTCTCTTCAAAGAGTAAAGCCCTAGCGTCATTAATCTCTGACATTTATGCATGCTTTCTGAACCAGGCAGCATTCTGGTAAATCTCCTCTGTACCCTTTCGAATGCTTCCACATCCTTCCTCTAGTGAGGCGACCAGAACTGGACACAGTACTCTAAGTGTGGCCGAACCAGAGTTTCATAGAGCTGCTTCATCACCTCGTGACATTTAAACTCTATCACTCGACTTATGAATTTTAACACCCCATTAGCTTTCTTAACTACCCTATCTACCTGTGAGGCAACTTTCAGGGATCTGTAGACATGTACCCCCAGATCCCTCTGCTCGTCCACACTACCAAGTATCTTGCCGTTTACTTTGTAATCTGCCTTGGATTTTGTCCTTTCTCACACTTCTCCGGGTTGAACTCCATCTGCCACTTCTCAGCCCACTTCTGCATCCTATCAATGTCTCTCTGCGATCATCGACAATCCTCTACACTATCTACAACAACACCGACCTTTGTGTCGTCTGCACATCCAGATCGGTAATGAAAATCACGAAAAATAGAGGTCTCAGTACCGATACTTGTGGGACACCACTCGTCACAACTCTCCAATCCGAATGTACTCCCTCCACCACGATCCTCTGCTTTCTGCAGGCAAGCCAATTCTGGATCCACCTGTCCAAAATTCCCTGGATCCCATGCCATCTCACATCTGAATAAGCCTACCGTGTGGAACCTTGTCAAATGCCTTACTAAAATCCATGTAGACCATTCCCACTGTACTACCCTCATCTATATGCCTGGTCACCTCCTCAAAGAACACTATCAGGCTTGTTAGACACGGTCTGCCTTCACAAAGCCATGCTGACTGTTCCGGATCAGACCATGATTTTCTAAAGGCCCATAGATCTTATCGTTAAGAATAATTTCCAACAGCTTTCCCACCACAGATGTAAGGCTCACTGGTCTATAATTACCCGGACTATACCTACTATATTGTTTGAACAAGGGGACAACATTCGCCTCTCTCCAGTATCATTCCCGTGGACAAGAAGGTAGCAACATACAATTGCTGAGAGAAACGTATTCATATAAATGCGCTGGAACATAAACGCGCAGTTTCTGAGAGTTTTATTTCGATCAGATTATGAACTTACGCAGTTACTCATTTACTTTTATCAATTTCATGATTTCGTTTATTTTCATTCAACGTTTAGGAAGTTGTGTTGCGAGCCATGGAAAGTTATAGATCAGGTGCTTCCCATTTGGCTCTTTGTGTTTGAGCAACGAATAGTATGCAGAATGAAGTCGGGCCGAACGGTCTGTTTGCCATGTGACTCTATTACGAAGGATGTACTGCTCCGTACAGCCGTCATCATTCATCAGTGCGCTGTCTATCTCACAATTTTAACATAATCCAACTGCAGACGACTCTTGTTCTAATAATATCTCAGGAATACGAACCTAGTTTAAGAATATTTACTAGATTTGAGGAACAGCGGGAAAAATATAGAAAAACATACGCACGCTTACAATGAATCAGAGTTTCACAGGTACAGGATAGTTAGGGCACACTGAACGCTCGAGTTGAGACTGCTGATACAGAAGGAATCCCACACGCTCACACTGAACCCGAGACTGACACCGACAGAAGCCCACACTCTCAGTCTGTAACAGGGACTGTTTTCTACAAAATGAACCCCACACTCTCACACTGAACCCGAGAGTGACACCGACAGAAGCCCACACTCTCAGTCTGTACCAGGGACTGTTTTCTACAAAATGAACCCCACACTCTCACATCGCACCGGAGACTGGTGGGTACAGAATGAACCACCCCTCTTCACACCATACTCGCGACAAGTAGGTACAGAATAAAACACTCACTGTCATATTGTCCGACGGAATCTCCGCCGTTTGTTGATTGTCTCTGACTGCCTTCGTTCTCTATCTCCAATCTCTATTTTATGTGAATTATAATTCAATCTTCTCTTAAGTTTCGGCTTAAAACGTACTGCATCCTGAACACTGCTCTCCGGCAGACTGAGCTATTACTCTCTGCTCTCCAATTCACTGTTTATTCTTATTTCATGCTCCTATGCATATTACTTTGTATCTGCAGACTCCGCCGTAAAGTATGTGGTTTAACGCGTTCAGTGACGGAAGAGAAAGACCTGAACAGGAGAGAGAGAGAGAGAGAGAGAGAGAGGGGGAGAGAGAGAGAGAGAGAGAGAGAGAGAGAGAGAGAGAGAGAGAGAGAGAGAGAGAGAGAGAGAGAGAGAGAGAGAGAGAGAGAGAGAGAGAGAGAGAGATGGAGATAGAGCATGTGAGCGAGAGAGATAGACACACACACACACACACACACAGATATGGAGACGATAGTTTAAGAGATGGAGGGAACCGTGGACAGCTCTAGACCAGTGTATCGAAAATAAATGTTATCCGGGGAAGGCCGATCTAAATGATGTAAACACTGATGCCGTCCAGGTCTGATGGGGAAATGAACAGGGTGTGGTGGGTTTGGTGTCTGATGGGGAACTGGATAGGGTGTCTCTCTACACAGCGGGTATGTTTTATATCTGATGGCACATAATGGGGCGGAGTGGGGTGGGTTTGGTGTCTGATGGGGAACTGGACAGGGTGTCTCTGTACACAGCGGGTATGTTTTATATCTGGTGGCACATAGTGGGACGGGGTGTGGTGGGTTTGGTGTCTGATGGGGAACTGGTCAAGGTGTCTCTGTACACAGCGGGTATGTTTTATATCTGGTGGCACATAGTGGGACGGGGTGGGGAGGGTTTGGTGTCTGATGGGGAACTGGACAGAATGTCTGTGTATACAGCGGGGATGTTTTATACCTGGTGGCACATAGTGGGACAGGGTGTTCTGTATTTGTTGCCTGAGCGGAGACGCCAGTTTCTCAGTAATTCATCAGTCACCCGCATGCTGCAATGTGGAACATTGGATTATTCCAAATGTGAAACCTGAATTTCCCTCACATTCCTACTCACACACTCTCTCAGAACCACACTGAACAAGACTATCAATAAAACCTGTGATACCGACAAGTCTGAAGCTCACATAAGAAAATCAAAATGAATGTTACATTATGTATGAGTGGGACATCACATGAAAAAAGTCGTGCACATTGAGGAACGGATAAAGGAATCGGCAAACATTAGAGAGCTGAGATACACGGTGAAGGCTGCAATTTAGAATTGTTCAAGGAAACCAATTCATGTACATGCGGTCGAAACATGAAGCTTTCAGCCTCCGGGTTTTATATCTATCAATCCATGAATTTACTTATGCACTTATATATTTAAATTAAGGCATTATTTACCCTACGCCAGAGTACTGAAATGTTACGTTTATCCAGTTATGTTATATGGCTCAGAATGTTGGACAATACCTCGTAACCTGAGCTGAGATGTGTGTTTTTTTTTTGAGGAGGATATAAAGAATAGCATGGACGAAACGAATATCTAAAGAGAATGTCATGAACAGAACAAACACTAAAAGATAAATAATGTATGAGATCGAGAAAAGGCAACGTAACTTCATTGGACATGTGATTAGGAAAGAAGAGTTAGAATGCACAGTGATGATGGGGAAGATTGGAGGGAAGAAAGCAAGAAGAAGGCAAAGAGAAATGATGATGGAGACAGCAGCCAGAGAACTGGAAATGGATACCAGTGAATTCATCCACTTGACCCGAAACAGGAGTGAGTGGGCCATGGCAGTCAAAGCTCAAACTGGGCACGGCGCCTGATGATGATGAAGATGATTTTCAATCAACATTGAAGTAGTTGCGTTGCCAATACATAGAAAATAACAGATCTGGTGCTGTTCTGTTCGCTCTATGCAGTTGAGTAACGAATCGCATGCGGAATGATGCCGGGCCGAATGGTCTGCTTGACCTATGACTCTTTGATTCGGGAAGTACTGCTCAATACATCCGCCATTATTCATCAGTGATCTGTCTGCGTGACAATTATCATGGAAACCAACTGCAGGAGATTCTTGCTCCAAATGTAGCTCAGGGAAGACAACCGCTATTATAAGAGTAGCATCTAGATTTGAGGAAGCGAGAAAAAGGAGAAAAAGATACATCCGCGCCCGCTGAATCAGTGGCTTCCGGGTACAGGACTGAGCCGACACACTTAACGCTCGAGCAGAAACATGACAGATGTAGAATGAACCCCACACTCTCAGTTTGCCCTCTCTTCCCAAGCTGACGACTTCCATCCTCCCGCAGCAGCGGTTTTAAGGCACCAGGACCCGCCTTCACCCTTTCTCCTATCAGTAGAAGCAGTTCTGCTGGGCTCAGAGGACTTAGAAAGCAGAGATACACTTGGCTGAAAATGATACAGAATGAAACCCGCACTCTCACACTGTAACAGAGACAGACAGATACGGAATGAACCCACACTCTCACACTGTAACAGAGACAGACAGATACAGAATGCAACCCACACTCTCACACTGTAACAGAGATCGGCTAATACAGAATGAACCCACACTCTCACACTGTAACAGAGATCGGCTAATACAGAATGAACCCACACTCTCACACTGTAACAGCTACTGACAGATACAGAATGAACCCACACTCTCACACTGTAACAGCTACTGACAGATACAGAATGAACCCCACTCTCACACTGTAACAGAGACTGACAGATACAGAATGAAACCCACACTCTCACACTGTAACAGAGACTGACGGATACAGAATGAACCCACACTCTCACACTGTAACAGACACTGACAGATGCAGAATTGAAACCACACTCTCAGACTGTAACAGAGACCATCAGATACAGAATGAAACCCACATTCTCACACTGTAACAGAGACTGACATATACAGAATGCAACCCATACTCTCACACTGTAACAGAGACTGACAGATACAGAATGAAATCCACACTCTCACATTGTAACGGAGACTGACAGATACAGAATGAAACCCACACTGTCACACTGTAGCAGAGACTGACTGATACAGAATGAACCCCACACTCTCACACTGTAACGGAGACTGACATTTAGAGAATGTATGTCCAGATCTAAATGCATAGACTCACACTCTATGAGCGAGGGAGATTGTGTCTGAGTGATGGTGTATCTGTCTGAGACAGAGTGAGTGTATCCGTGTATGCGTATGTTTGTGTGTGAGGTGTGAGAGGGTATCTGTTTGCGCGTGTGTGAATGTGTGTATATATGTGTGAGAGAGTGTATATGTGTGTTTGTCTCTGTGTGTGAAAGTATACGTGTGTGTGTGCGCGCGCGCTGATAATACTGTTTTTAAAATATGGTTTTATTGGATGACGTGGCCTGATTTGACTTTCCTGCGAAGGGCACTCCAAAGGATATGCCAAAGACACGGGGACCGTTATGTTAAACCATGAGATCAAATCGGAATGGAATCTATACATGTAAAGTATTTTGTCAAATCATACCGGCTTACACCGTGAGGAAACGTGTTGTAGTTGTGCCCGTAATTCACAGGGCAGTGAGTGACAGCCTTATCAGCCCATTATGTTCCTACAGCTAAATGAAGGACACAGTATTTCACCATCTAACTGTTCATCAGGCAGATTCAACAGCGGCTTTGTCCGTCACTTTACTGTTTCAAAATCCAGGGCACGAGTAGGAAATTCCATGCATATACATTATAAGATAGATAAGAGTTACACACAAATATACATGCAGATGCGCACGCACACAACCGCTCCTATACGCATATCCACACACACACACACTCACGCATGCACGTATACGCACGCGTGCGCTCACACACACACACAAACATATATACACAAGAAAATACAGACATGGAGAAGATAGTGTAAGAAATGGAGGGAACCGTGGACAGCTGAGGACTTCAAGGTATCTAGAATAAGTATTATACAGGGGAGTCTAACCTAAATGACGTAAATATTGATGTCGTCCAGGGCTGAAAGAAAACTGGACAGACTGTCTGTGTACACAGCGGGTATGTTTTATATCTGGTGTCACATAGTGGGACGGGGTGGGGTGGGCTTGGCGTCTGAGCGGCCAAAGTGGAGGTACAGATTTAAGAAATACTGAACGATATTGACTGAAAGTCTGCAGGAGGAGATTGGGAGGGGTGCTCCTGTGTCCCTGGATCCAGGGCACACTGAGGGGAAACCGGATCTATTTGTAAATGAAACAGAGGGGACAGTGAAAATTGTCGAAAATGCTGGAAACATCGATTCCGGATTGCCTGTGGAAAGAGAACCACAGTGAAAGTTTCACTTTGGAAAATGGGAGCAGTCGTGACCGCTGTCTATACAACTGTGGAATGTTGTAAATGAAGCTGCTCATTGCTCACTTACTGGTCTCATTGCACATTTTGGTCGAATTACACAGAGGGATCTTACTGAGGGAATGCCAATGATACTGATGTGTTTGCGTTACATGCCAACAGAATTTGCACCAGAGACACTGCCGGTGATTTAATTTGTTTGATCAATAACAATGATCAGAGGTGGGACCTTGTCACTGGAGATCGATCCCCTGTAGAAATCAGAGCCTGTTGCAGTACGTCAGCCCAGAGTGTCTTGCCGAGCTGTGGAATTCAGAGCAATCGCGTTCACTGCGTCACTCAAATGGGATATCTAGTTATCTGGCGGATAGAAGATATTTACTACCCTGTTATTTCAGCCGTTGGAATTCCCGGTAAGTTGCTGTCACTCCTGTAAACGGCAGAAACTGAGAGTTAATTCTGGTGTTCTGAAGTGTTTCTTTGGGTACTGGTTGCCTTTGACACCATAGCTCAAGCAGTGGAGCGAGCGTCCAGTTGACTTTCGATAGTAGCTGGAGGTCTGACCGTCGGGGGGGGGGGGGATAGAATATTGATCACCCTCTGCTGTCCCGCCATCCCGAGGATGTTCCGGGTTAGGGGATGAAACGTCTGGAGACGGCTGGATCCGACTGATGACTCGACGGAATCCTCAGTCCCTGCATTTCGGTCATGGGCGGAAGGCGCTGACAATGTTAATCCCTCTGTCTGGCTGACAGTCGCGTTCACCTGTGATAGATTTGTAGCCATATGTTGTGAAAAGCTGAAAACAAAATATTGCACCGAAAGAACGGCGGCTGTGGTTACCGGGACAGTGAGTGTTCTGGGCTGTTTAGAAAGTATTCCTTTCTACTTTACAATAGAGCCTTCGATGAGATTTAATGGAGTTTTCTGTGGCTGTGCGACCAAAGAGAGCTTCTCTACGTCCCCCTCGGGGCCGCACTTGAGATGATTCATCGCGTTTTCATGCCTTGTCTCCCGTTTGTTCTGATTTTATTGTTCAATGCTCTGACAGTTAGACGGATTTTTTTCCACCAATAAAGTCCGGATGGGACTCCGGGGCCGCAGCAACGGGAAGAATGACAAGGACCCGGAGATGGAGAACCGAAGGAAATCGGTCGTTTTACTATTCAGTATAACCGGTAGTTTTATATTTCTGTGGTTAACTCTGCTGGATTTTGACATCTACGTACCTTTGGCAGAAATCGCTTGTTACACGGACACTGATCTGATTTTTAACGCAGACCCCACGGCGACGATGCTGCAGATCCTCAGCTCCTGCACCAATACATGTATTTACGCCGTGACTCAGGGAAGATTTAGAGAGGAGCTGCAGAACGCGGTGAAATACGCGCAGAAATGGTTAACTATTTTTTTTTTATCATTGAGCGACCAGCTGGTTTCTGCAGCGGAATTAAATTAATCGTTGTGTTCCTCCATACACTATCCACTGGTATGTAGAACCACGGTTAACAGCTGTGCGCTCTGAAATACGGATGTATTATTGGTGGTATAGTTCACTCGCTGTCTACCCCATCAGATGAAATTTGTTCTTCATCAGATTCCTCTCAAATATGTAAAGCTCGCTTCAGCAGTAATTCACCCAGATAGGCGCGGTGTCGAACTCGGTAACTGTCGGGGACGGTCTAGTCAGTTCACGCCCGTTTTAATTTCATTCTGTCCATTGCGTCTCATTCTTCGTTCTGTTGATGCTCACAGAATTTCACTCCTGATTTGTAATGTTAGCTTGGATCCGTCCCCTTTTCTGCAGCCCCTGCGCTGTTGCAATAGACAATAGACAGTAAACAGTAGGTGCAGGAGTAGGCTATTAGGCGCTTCTAGCCAGCACCGCCATTCACTGTGATCATGGCTGATCATTCACTATCAGTACCCCGTTCCTACCCTCTCCCCATATCCCTTGACCCCGCTATTTATAAGAGCTCTATCTAACTCTCTCTTGAACGCATCCAGAGACTTGGCCTCCACTGCCTTCTGGGGCACAGCATTCCACATATCCATCACTCTCTGGGTGAAAAAGTTCTTCCGCATCTCTGTTCTAAATTGTCTACCCCTTATTCTAGATCTGGTCTCACCCATCAGCAGGAACATGCTTCCTGCCTCCAGTGTGTCCAATCCCTTAATAATCTTATATGTTTCAATCAGATCCCCTCTCATCCTTCTAAATTCCAGTGTATACAAGCCCAGTCGCTCCAATCTTTCAACATATAATAGTTCCACCATTCCGGGAATGAACTTTGTCAACCTACGATTCACTCCCTCGATAGCAAGAATGTCCTTCCTCAAATCTGGAGACCAAAACTGCACAGAATATTCCAGGTGGGGTCTTACCGGGGCCCTGTACAGCTGCAGAAGGACCTCTTTACTCATATACTCAGTTCCTATTGTTATAAAGGCCAGCATGCCATTAGCTTTCTTCACTGCCTGCTGTACCTGCATGCTTGCTTTCATTGACTGATGTGCAACATCACCTAGATCTCGTTGTAATTCCCCTTTTCCTAACTTGACTCCATTTAGATAGTAATCTGTCTTTCTGTTCTTGCCACCAAAGTAGATAACCTCAAATTTATCCACATTAAACTGCATCTGCCATACATCCGCCCAATCATCTAGCCTGTTCAAGTCACCCTGCATTCTCATAACATTCTCCTGACATTTCACACTGCCACCCTGCTTTGTGTCATCGGCAAATTTGCTGACGTTACTTTTAATCCCTTCATCTAACTCATTAGTGTATATTGTAAACAGCTGCGGTCCCAGCACCGAACCTTGCGGTACCCCACTGGTCACAGCCTGCCATTCCGAAAGGGACCCGTTAATCGCTACTCTTTGTTTCCTGTCAGCCAGCCAATTTTCAATCCATGTCAGTACTCTGTCCCCAATACCACGTGCCCTAGTTTTGCCCACTAATCTACTATGTGGGACATTATCAAAAGTTTTCTGGAAGTACAGGTACACTAAACTGGCCACTGGCTCTCCCTTGTCTATTTCCATAGTTACATTCCCAAAAAACTCCTGAAGATTAGTCAAGCATGATTTTCCCTTCATAAATCCATGCTGACTCTGACTGATTCTTCTACTGTTATCCAAATATGTCGTAATTTCCTCTTTCATTATTGACTCCAGCATCTTTCCCACCACTGACGTCAGGCTAATCGGTCTATAATTCCCTGTTTTCTCTCTACCTTTCTTTAAAAGTGGGACAACATTAGCCACCCTCCAATCAGCAGGAACTTTTCCTGAATCTATAGAACATTGGAAAATGATTACCAATGCGTCCACGATTTCTACAGCCACCTAGAATGGGATGCATCAGGTCCCGGGGACTTATCAGCCTTCAGACTCAGCAGTTTATCCGACTCCGTTTCTTGCCTAATATAAATTTACTTCAGTTCATCCTTTACCCTTGTTCCTTTGACCACTATTACATCTGGGGGATTGTTTGTGTCTTCCCTAGTGAAGACAGATCCGCGTTACCTGTTCAGCTCAGCTGCTATTTCCTTGTTCCCCATAATAAACTCACCCGTTTCTGTCTTTCTTGGCCCAATTTTGGTCTTATTTCCTGATTGTTCCTCTTAGTGACACACACGGTGTTTACAACACAATCTCTCTCAGGATGCCCTCGATTTCACCAGAAACTTCCCCGGTTATTTCTTCCCCGACGCCTCTACTCTGGTTTAGATTAATGAGTTTCACCATGAGGGAAACATGATCGGACTGGAAGAGAGCAGAGACATTAGCGTTTTGTTCTTTTTTTTCAACTGCGTCTCCATCTCCGGGCTGTTCTCACTTTGTCCCTGCGTATCTCCTTCTTTATCTCTGTTGACACCCTAAGGCACCGTGACCATCTGTTTCCTTACTTTTCCCTCTGTTCTCTGTTTTTCCCTGTCCACGCGCCCTGTCCCGGACTGACCAAAATAAATCACATTGCAGTATGTTGGAAAATATATTGACACTGATAATAAATATACTGAAAACATTAAAGAACTTGCAAAGCCACGGCAAAATGTTCCTTGATTCTCTCTCTCTCTCTCTCTCTCTCTCTCTCTCTCTCTCTCTCTCTCTCTCTCTCTCTGCTCTCTGTCTAATTGAACTAATTGAAAGTGTAATCGATATTTTTGGGAAAAAGAAAGGATGATACTGGAAATCCGAATTCAGTATAAACTACTGGAAACTCTCTGCTTGTAAGGTACGGTTCGGTTAAAATATTTATTAATATTTCAGTCATCTATGCTTATCGTTCATCGTAAATTGTACATTGATTGTGTGACGCAGAATTACTTTAAATAATGTTCTACCGCTTTAGGACGGAACATTACTCACACTGTTCCATTCCCAGTTCCGTTTCACTGATGCCTGTCCTGCAACCAATCAGCTCATACAACAACAGTGATTATTCTTGCTCGAGGTTTGACGGAAGTAAGACTTGACAGGACAGGTAACTTTTCGAGCGCCAATTAGATTGATGCGCCACGCGGCAGTTATTAGTAACTAAACACTTCATCACAAATATCGTTTCCAATGATACGTAAGGATTATGTCCCATCCCCGGCACCCCGTGAACACAATAACAGTTCGAATCCCAAGGGACTTCATTCCAGTGTGACCCTCAGGCTCGTCCATCACGTGCACGTCTGGGACTAAACGACATCTGGTTCCACCAAACTGAGAACTCGTTTGCGTGGATGCTGCGGGATGAGCTGCCCAGCTACAAATCCGCTCCGCAAAATATCAAACTCCACACAATATGCGGTTAAACGATTGTTTTTTATAATTCTTAATTTAACTATACGTTTAGTAAAGAAACAAAATAAAGATAAAGGCCTATTCTCATGGCGCAGTCTTTTGCGCATCGCTGGAACTCAGATTTGTTCAGCTTCTCCGAGCGTCTCCGAATTTCGGACCTTCGCTCCTCATTCCACTCCGACCAGTGGACCTCCGACTCTCTCCATCGCTCCCCAACGAAAGGCCGCGAAAACCCAGCTCCCACATACACAAGAAAGACCAGCATTTCCTCACTGACTAACCCAGGCAAACAAAGCCCCGTTATCTCTAGCCATAACCCAAACATTGCTGCTGCAGAGAAACCGTTACATTAGCAGTGAATCATTGCAGAGGGGCCATTACATCAGCAGTGAAACATTGTAGAGAAAGCGTTACATTAGCAGTGAAACATTGCCGAGGGGCCATTACGTTAGCAGTGAAACCTTACAGCGTGTTACTCCCAATCAAACTGAGTGGTTTCGTGAGTACAAATAACTGTCTGGCGAGACTAAATGACAAGATCATTGCAGTCCGGGGATGGCAACGACCTGGGGTTGACTTCGTTGTGTGAATGCAGCGCATGTTCTTCTGTTGTTGACTGCTATCTACGTCCAATCACAAACAAGAGAAAATCTGCAGATGCTGGAAATCAGAGTAATAAACACAAAGTCCAGGAGGAACTCAGCAGATCAGGCAGCATGGATGTAAAAGAGTGAACCCTCGACGTTTCGGACCTAGACCCTTCATCAGGGTGATTCCATACAATAGGATTGGACATTTCCACCATAACAGTGTCGGCGACAGCTCTTAGAGAACGAGGCATGCCTCTGGCAAATGAGGGAAATTGTACAGAATATGCAATGGGCCGTCTGAGGTCTCCATGTCGTTGTGTTAAGTTTCCACTTGCTGTTCATTCATCAATAATTGGAAAGGAACTGGATAGTCAGATATACCTAAAGGACGGGCCGTTGAAATAGGGGTGTTCAGAGAATTAAAGGCTGTGTTCATTCCCTGAGTCCATTGTATTTCGACAGACATGATCGGTAATGAGGCTTCACGAAGAGGAGGCTCAATCATTCGATATGCAGGAATCCAATGTCTAAATTAATCGACCATTCCCAAAACGGGAAGCATTTCAGTCCGGGTGGGGGGACGTGGTACATTAATAAAAGCTGCAGTTCGTTCTTCGGCAAGTTGGTCAGTTCCTTGAGTAAGCATGTGTCCCAAATACTGTACAGTGGTCTGGCAAAGCTGCAGATATTGAGGGATACTTTGTGTGCATTTTTAGCCAGGTTTTACAGCAAAGCAATTAAATGGGGCGGGAAAGAGAATAAGCAGATATTCAGCACCCTGGAAAATTCTACCTACCCCTGGCAACCGGAGGGCGCTAAAATCTCGTGTGACTGCTGCGGCATAAACCGAGGGTCTCTCAGTTTACCCATGATGCAACCTGGTCCGAGTTCACTGTCCACCACTGTCAGTGAAAGCAAACAAATACTGACTCTCCTTGTGTAATGGGATGGAGAAAAATGCAGAACAGGGTATGTGGCAGAAAAAGATATTCAGATGAGACAGGAATATGCAGAGAATGACATCAGTATTGGGTACAACAGGAGGATGAGGTACAACTACCTTGTTAATAGCCCTTAAGCATTGCAAAAAATAAATCACTCATTATCACCACCTGGTTTCGGAATTAGTGAAGCAGGAACAATGCGGGGACTGCAGGATGGCAGCAGCACTTCCTGATCCAAAGGTGCTTTTTTGACAGGTTTCATATCTACTCACCGTCTGCGGTGACAAATGATATTGTCGTATTGACGGTAGAATAGCATTGGTCTTCAAATGTACCGTGAGGCGGGGCGGAATGTATAGGTTCCACTTGACTTTCTGTGTGTCGCCCACAGTGAGGGAGGCACCTGCCAGAGCAGGAAGGATCAATATGTTCCGGTATATCCGGGGTGGAGGCGGGAGGGGGAGAACAGATCATACTTTGTTTTAACGATGAAGAAGCAAATATTGTGCAACCGCCCTGAGCCGAATGATGCTGTCGGGTAGCATTAGTTATACACTGGGTCCGAATTAAGTCTGAAGCACGGGTCCCTGTAGTTCAGGGGGTTGCGGGGAGTTTGATGACGATAGTGACATGAGGGTTTAGGTTTGCCAATTTAAGTCGCACATTCCGTTGTTCGCTCAAAAAAAACACTTCTGCCACTCTGTCCTCTGGACCATAATAGTTCCGTCCGGTTGAGAAGAGTTTCTGCTCTGTTGAGCACGGAAAAGAGCTTTTGGTGATAGCTCGGCTGAGATGTTTCAGTGTATCGGGCGGTGTAATGGGAATACATCAGGCGTTGGCAGGTCAGAATCAGCTGTCGTAGATAGTGAAGCGTCGTTGGGCAGTTTAACAGTGTCTGTACTATGTGAACGGTAGCACAGAGTTGTTCTGCAACTCGACTCCATCGTGTATCAGGGAAACGGGAAATGAAGTCAGTTATATTGTCTCCTGCTTTTTGCCTGCATCTGGTTCCCTCTCCAAAATCACTATGCTGACGGACTGCCACACATCGGCAGCCGAGCACGGTCACCTTTAACCATGTCCCCATTGTGACGTTATATCCGTCATTGTCGTTTCTCCCTCCATCCCTCTGGGGAATCCAAACGCGCTTTGTATTGCAGGCCAAGTGGGTTCCGCACATACACAGAAAAGGGGTTACAAATGTCACAGAATTGTCCCCTAGCCCGAACTCCAGAAACAGTCCACAGCCCGAATACCGCGGAAGTGCCAATCATAATTTTTTTTTTTGGATATTGTGTAACTGGATCGAGTTCTGATTTCACTTCTTTTTCTTTCTCCCCGTTTCCTGTTCCAATACGCAAATTATAGTCGTCCCATTTTTCAGTCCCCTCGACCTGTGCAGAAGCGACCTGAAAAGATAGGCTCACCTTTCCTTCGATGTATCGTTGTCTTGCCGTTTGTTCCCCTCCTGCTCCTCTGCTTCGGTTGCCTGAGTATTACAAGGCAAGGTCGGGATGTTTGATTCTGTCGTATATCTTCTGCTAACAATAAATCTTTATCCAGACCTGAAACCGGCCTGGGCTCAGGCTCTCTAGGTGAGGATAGAAGAATTGAGACGCCTCCCCTTTCTTTTGTTTGGACTCCGTTTGGTCAGTCAGTCTATTATTATCTGTCACGAATGTTGATGTCGCTTTTGCACCTCCAGCACTTATCCAATCCTTTCTTCCCGGCCGTGGCCCAGGTTCAGGAAGGATCAAACAGGAGCGAACTCGAAGTTGCCTTTCCGACCCTCAGATACTCTATCGCTTGGCCTCCTTTTGTAGGAATCCTCCTCAACTACGCCAAGGGTAGAAATTGTTTTAATATAAAATTCAATACCAGACGTCAATTGGCGAATCTTTTATTTGATTATGCTATCATAGAGAGTCCACATGTGTGGAACTCTGAGATACAAGCAAAAGGCTTGTCTTTATGTCTAGTAGCAAAGAGCGTGCCAGACCTTCCCAGAACAGTGGAATTAGTTCATAATGCTGTTTTCTTGATCAGTGGCTCATCCGATTGCATACACTTCATTTGTACAGCGGTGTTATCGTTCTGAGGAGTTGTAGTGACAAGCACGATATTCTGGTGGAAAACACAGAAGTCCGCAATGTCACTAAGCTACAGAGACGTTCAGCCCTGTAATATATATATTCGGAAATGTCATCCACGGGGAAGGAAGTTGGAGGTCAGAGAGAGAGGGAAGGTGATGGTTGAGGAGTAGGCATGGGGAAGGAGTAGAAAGTGGGGAGAGACAGAGATTAGGCAGAAAGCGAGTGTGAAGAGAGAGAGAGAGAGAGAGATCTGGGGTTGGAAAACTGGGAGGAGGAAGAACCTGGGAGAGATCGACTGTAGGGCAGAGTGCAGACGGGAAAACAATGAGGAAAAGATCGGGAGAGAGGGATATTTGGAAGAGAGCGATGCCAGGGTTATGAGAGAGATTTCGAATGGGTAGAGAGATCTGAGTGGGGGAGGGGCCGAGGATAGGATTGAGGAGAGACCGGCGGATGGAGGACAGAGACAGGAAGGGTATCGAGTCGGGGACTGAACGAGTTGGGAAAGGGACACTGTGAAGAGAGTGCACTCAGTGTGCGGCGGGATGGGTAATAGAGCCTGTTAAAGAGATAGACGGGGTGTACCGAAAGGGACTGATGCGAGAAGGAGACAGGGGGGCTGGGCAGAGAAAGGCTCCGTAGCAGGGATGCCTGGGAAGAGGGTGTGTGGGGAAGTATGACAAAATTCAGAAAAAAAATGTACAGTGAGGAGCTGGAGGGCTTTCCTTCACGCTTTGCATTTTGGGATTGCTGTTCTCCCATTGTAAAGTGCTGCCGAAACATACAATCCTTCCCGTCTCGGTGACTCTTTCCCTCGACCCCTCTCCTTCCAACTCGCATCCACAATCTGCCTCCCTCCAAGCCTTCTTCGCCACCATTACTCTCCCTTACTGTCTGACCTCCAACCTCCCTGCACGTGGATGAAATTTCCGAATATAAGTTTTAGAGGGCTGTATGTTGCTGTAGCTCAGTGATATTGTGGACTTTCCAGGCGAATATCGTGCTTGGCACTGCTACTCCTTCGAACGATAACAGAGCTACACGTGCGATGAGTGTAATCGGATGAGCCACAAATCGCGAGAAGAACATTATTTATTAATTCCACTGTTCTGGGAAGGTCTGGCGCGCTTTTTGCTAACAGATATAAAGACAAGCTTTCCAATTGTACCTTGAAGTTCCACACACGCGGACTCTCCACGACATGAAAGATTCGCCAATTGAAGTCTGGCACTGAATTTCATTTTAAAATATTTTTTGGCAAATTGGCGTAGTCGAGCAGGATTTCGAGATAACGGTCGAACGATAGATAAATTGAGGGCAGCAAAGGCAAGAACGAGTTCGCCATGACCCTGGCCCATGACCGTGTGGAAAGGAGGGGATCGGCGAGACGAGGTAGGAAAGACGGCAGCGTTATGTGAAATGTTGTGTGAAATAAGGAAGTCCGGCTCCGGATCCTAGACCCAGCTGAGCTTTTCTCCGATTAGTAAATAAAAGTAATAAATATAAATAAGACGTCAAGAGGCGAACGGAACGAAATTTCATTCGCGCTTGTGCTTGAGATTGACTGTCCCTCTGTTGCAGGAGCAGGTAAGTGGGTTTAAGTAGGATGGAAAATAGTAAGAGTAAAGTTGATCAGGAATGCGGGGGAGAGAGTTCCCTGTAAAGTCAAAGATGAAAACCAGGTAAGTAAATTGAAGGAAGATGGTGAGTAATGATAGTAAAGTTTATGAGTGAAATGCGGGGAGAGTTTTCTCTGTAAAGGTAAAGAAGAAACCTAGAAAGAAGCACGATAAGTTTGAACTAGTAAAGAAATCCCTGGGAGATCCGCTGACGCCGCCAACTTCCTCTGCTGATAAGGTCTCCTTGGAAAGTGGACATAGTAGATATGTGATACACACAAAATGCTGGTGGAACACAGCAGGCCAGCCGGCATCTACAGGGAGAAGCACTGTCGACGTTTCGGACCGATACCCTTCGTCAGACTAACTGAAAGGAAAGCTAGTAAGAGATTTGAAAGTAGGAGGGGGAGGGGGAAATACGAAATGACAGGAGAAGACGGTGGAGGGTTGAAGCAATGAGCTGGAATGGTGATTAGCAAAAGGAGCATCTTCAGCTATCATTTCGCATCTTCCCCTCCCCCTCCTACTTTCAAATCTCTTAATATCTTTCCTTTCAGATGGTCCTGACGAAGGGTCTCGGCCCGAAGCGTCGACAGTACTTCTCCCTATAGATGCTGCCTGGCCTGCTGTGTTCCAAAAGTATTTTGTGCGCGTTGCTTGCATTTCCAGCATCTGTCGATTTCCTCGTGTTTGTATTGTAGGTATGTGATTCCTTTTACAAGTAGCGTGTGCGGTTGGACACAAGGGCGGTGGCACTATCGAGGCCTTTTGAGATAAAGAAAACTAAATATTTTAAACAAGAAACTTCTAGCGGAGACGGAGACCCTACGTGGGATTATGATGATATAATTACGTGTTTTGATTTATACAACCTTGTTTATTTGTGCGTGGCTCATCGGAGGATGCTGTCCTTTCTTTCATAAGTGGTTGTCTGTTGTGTGTGTTGTGTGTGTGTGCTGTGTTTTACACCCCGGTTCGGAGAAACTTTGTCGTGTTTGTCGGTTAAATAACAGTTGTTAAATAAGTGTGTTGTTAAATAACAGTCAAGTCGACTTGAGTTGAATAAGTGCTGGAGGTTGCTGCGCGACACCAACCTACGAAACAACAACAACAACAACAACAACAATAGACTGACTGTCCAAACCATGTCCAAACAAAAGAAAGATGAGGAATCTCAAAGTCTCTATCCTCACCTGGTCAGCCTGTGACCAGGCCGGTATCAGGTCTGGGCAAAGTTTTCATGTCAGCAGAAGCTACATGACAGAATCAAACACCCCGAACCTGCCTGATAACGCTCAGGCAACCGAAGCAGAGGGGCAGAAAAGATGAGCCCATTTTCAGGACCGGTGCTGAACCGTCGATGGGTCTTAAAAAAGGGACATGACTATAGTTTGCGTATTGGAACAGGAAACGGTGAGAAATAAAAATAAGCGAATTCAGAACTCGATCCTGTTACATCATGTCCAAAAGATTAAGATTGGCACCACCGCAGTAATTGGGCTATAGACCCCGTCTGAAGTTCGGTCTATGGGACAAATTTGTGAAATTTATAACTCTGTGACTGGAACTGTTTAGCTGTTCTGAAAATTGGTGTGCGGAACCCACTTGGCCTGAAGTACAACGAACGTTTGAATTCCCCAGGGGAAGCGGGGGGGGGGGGGTTGGTAATGATGGATATTCAGTTACTATGGAGACGTCGTTAAAGGGGAACGTGCTCGACTGCCCGTGTGGGGCAATCGGTCAGCATAGTGATTTTGGAGAGGGAACCAAGTGTAGGCAAAAATCAGGAGACAATATAACCGACTTCATTTCCCGTTTCCCTGACACATGGTAGACTTGCACAACAACTCTGCGCTGCCGTACACAGAATTGGAAATTCACTTGGACTAAGATGTTAACCGATGGCAGCTTATCCTGACAGGCCGACCTCTGAAGCATTTCCATCGCACCGTCCGATACACTGAAACATCTGAGCCGAGCAATCACCAGAAGCTCCTTTCCGTGACTAACAGAGCAGAAACTCTTTCTGTAAATGAATACATCTACTATGGTCCAAAGGACAAAGCGACAGAAGGGTTTTCGTTCGAATATCAGAATGAGCGATTTAAACTGCCATACCTAACCCCTCATGTCACCATAACCATCAAACCCCCTGCACCTCCTGAACTACTCGGACCCGTGCTTCAGACTTTACAGGAGTTAAACCGCACACACTGTATAACTCCGCGTAATACTAACGCTTCTGGACAACTTCATTCCGCTCAGGCTGGGTGTATAATATTTCCTTCTTCATCGTTGAAAGAAAGTTTGACCTGTTTGCTCCGCCCGCTTTGCCTGAGTATGTCGTACACGTGTTGCTTTCGCAGGCACCTCCCTCCCGGTGGGCGATAAACAAAAATTACGATGAACTTGTACTTTCCGCCCCACCACACGAAGGCCGATGCTATTCTATCCTCGACACGGCAACATGATTTGCCACTGGAGGCAATGGAAGGCATGAATCCTGTCGTAATACACTTTTCGTTCAGGAAGGGTTTGTACCAACCTGCAGTCCCTGGAATTCTCTTATTTTACCAGTTCCGAAACCAGGTCGTGATAATGAGTGACTTTTTTTGCAATACTTAAGGGCGATTAGAAAGATAACATGCGAAGGGTTTACTAACGGTAATTTATCAGAACGACACCGGGGCCGCAGACAAGCCAGTGCACAGTGCTCTGCACAATTATCAGCAGTTGTAAGAGCCATGTCTGGGTGTCTAACATCTGTCGCCGATACTACAATTAAAAAACATAGAACACAGAAACCTACAGCACATTACAGGCCCTTCAGCCCAGAATGTTGTGCCCACCATGACACCCAAACTAGAAACTGCCTTGGATTTCCCTGTTGCACAGACTTCTACTTTTCAAAGCCCTGTACATGTCTGAGAGGCTCTTAAAGAACCTATTGTATTCGCTTCCATCACCGGCGCTGGCAGTGTACTCCATGCACCCAACACTCTCTGTGCGCCTGTAGATGTTCTCCAGTTTGCGATTAGACTTGGACAACAGGCAACAAGATAAGAACCTGCGCTGCCTAAATGAGACAAAATTAACCCGAGCTCATTACCAACACCGGAATGCGATGCTCTTGTCATTTAATCTTGTCAGGCAATTATGTTGTAGTCCTTAAGCCACTCAATCTGATTGGGAGTTCAATTGGCCAAGACTAGAATGACGTCGCTTGGGATTCACGCTGCTTTTGTGTTCACGGTGGCCGGAGATTGGACAGAATCCTGACGGATCACTGGAACCACTACTTATGATAAAGCGTTGAGTTGTTTATACCTGGCCCGAGGTGCATAAACCTATTCTGCTCTCGAAAAGATATCTGTGGTGTCGACTCTTATCTCCGTCATCGCCGGGCGAGGAGAATCACCGGTGTTGTGTAACGCTGATCAGTGGCAGGACAGACATCAGTGAGACGTAGCTGGAAATGCAACAGAGTGTGTAATGCTCCGTCAGAAATCGGTACACCATCCGTTAAAGTAATTCTAATTCGGATTTCCAGTATCATTCTTTTATTTTTCATCAATCGATAAATCTTCCAGGTAGAGATTAGTTAGTTGGAGAGAGAAAAAAAATAAACAAATAACTTTTTTTTTTCCGGTGGCTCTGGAAGTTGATTAAATTTCAGCGTATATTGATGATCAATATAAATATATTTTCCTGCAATGAGAGTACTTTGCTCAGTACACGACCGGACAGAAGATGTGGTCAGAGAGAAACAGAGAACAGAGGGAAGCAGAGGGAAAGAATCAGACTGACGGGGCCTCGGGATGTGAACAGAGATAAAGCCGGAGAAATGCGGGGACAACGAGGGAGCAGGTCGGAGATGGAGATGGAGTTGAAAAAGATGGAAAAGAACGCATGCAGGCTATGTTCCAGCCCGATCATGTCTCCCTTACGGTGAAACTCACTAGTCTGCAATGAGATTAAATTCTGTTCAGAACGGGACCGGACGCACGGACAGAGAGAAACAGGGACTAGAGGAAATAGTTTTCACGGGACCTCAAGAGGTGAACGGAGATAAAGAGGCAGATAGGAAAGGACAAAACTGAGCAGTCCGGAGATGGAAAATGACTTCGAAAAGTAAAGAAATACACATACACACACACACACACACACACACACACACACACACACACACACACACACACACACACACACACACACACACACACACACACACACAACTCCGCTATGTCTCAGTCTGATCCCGTTCCCCTCACCGGCGGGGGTGGGGGGGGGGAGGAGTGAGCGAGGACAACGTGAGAGATATTGGGAGTAAAACACCGTCAGCGTCACTGAAAAAGATGAATCGGAAACAACGGAGAGAATGCAGAAAAGGGAGAGGATTCTTCCTAACTGGACCAACCCAGAGTAAAACACTGTCAGATGTAATGGAGATTTTTAAAATAAAACGGGCGGGATCTGACGATAGACCCTCCATCGGGGTGAATTACAGCTGAGGTGACCGCTACATATTACATATTTGATGAAGGACACATTTCACCTGTACGGGGTAAACAGCGAGTGAAATATATTATCACAAAACGCATGCGCATTTCAGAGCGCTTAGTTGTTACCCGTGGTTCTACATATCGGCAAGTGGATAGATTATGGAGGAAACATGGTGTTTGACTGAAATCTCCGGCAGAAACAAACGAGTCGCTCTATGATTTAAGGAATTTGGTTAACAGTTCCAGCGGGTATTTCACCGCGTTCTTCAGCTCCTCTCTGAACTTGCTCTGAGTCACGGCGTAAATACATGTGTTGGTGCAGGAGCTGAGGATCTGCAGCATCGTCGCCGTGGATTCTGCGATATAAATCGGATCAGTGTCCGTGTAACGAGGGATGTTTGCAATCAGTACGTAGATATCAAAAACCAGCAGAGTTAACCACAGAAATATAAAGCTACCGGTTATACTGAATAGTAAAACCACCGATTTCCTTCGGTTCTCCATCTCCGGGTCCTTGTCATTCTTTCCGTTGCTGCGGCCCCGGAGGCCCATCCGGACTTTATTAGCGGACAAAATTCGTCTGACCGTAAGAGCATTGAACAATAAAATCAGAACAAACGGGAGACAAGGCATGAAAACGCGATGTATCATGCGAAGTGCGGCCCACGAGGGAGACGTATAGAAACTCACTTTGGTGACACAGCCATAGAAAACTCCATCAATTATCACCAAAGGCTCCAATGTAAAGTAGAAAGAGACACTTTCCAAACAGCCCAGAACACTCACTGTCCCGATAACCACAGCCGCCGTTCTTTCGGTACAATATTTAGTTTTCAGCTTTTCACAACAAATGGCCACAAATCTGTCACAGGTGAACGCGACTGTCAGCCAGACAGAAACCCCGGTGCTTCCTATGAGCAGGCAACGAACAACCCTGCAAACGGGAGTCCAATAGAGGAAGGAAGACGGAAAGTATATGAGAACAGTCCACTTCAGCAGAGGGTCAGAGATAACGGCCAGGAGATCGGCCGCTGCCATTCCCAGCAGGTAGCGAGTGATGCATTTGGAGAGACCGCACTTTCCTCGGGACAGGATAACAATCGCCACCAGGTTAACTGCAAGATGTAGGGAAAGGAGCAGAGAAATTACTGACCTGTCAGGGCAATAGAGCAAAATTATTATTATACGCCTTCATCTTGTGTTTTTACTCTACTACAAATGTTGGATACTGGACCCAGAACATATGAACCCGCTGACAGTGTGCAATATCGGCGTGACAGAGAACTCTCCGCGAGTTTTGTAAATGGGTTCAATATGGGGGAATTCCCAAAACGGACCAGATGACAGCTGGTTAAACGCTTCCTGGCCGCAGTAACGAATGGGTATGATATACCAACGTCACTGGTCTGAGCATCACAGGAATGAAATGAAATCCACATCGGCGGTTCACTCTGCTCATATTTCTAACATAAATGAGCCATTCGCGTTGTTCCATTACCCAGTCAAAAAATTCACAGTCGATTTATACGGAGAAAACAGAAGGTCGGCTGGCTCCGACGGATGCAGTCCATCCCGGTGTCCTCCTGTGTAGACATGTGACTTCACAGTATTTACAGGACATCGAGCCAGCGGAGAGGATTTCAGTCAAAGGCAGCATCTCGGCTCCAGTATGGAGCGCTTCCTGCTGCGAAAGCAATGGGATTAATATTGTCAGCGCCTTCCGCCCATGACTGAAATGCGGGGGCTGGGCAGGTGACTGTGGAAACAAGTAGCGAGAGAAACACTTCGGAATATCGGAATTCACTCTCAGTTTCTGCCGTTTACATGAGTGACAGCGGCTTACCAGGTATTCCAACGGCTGAAATAACAGGGTAGTAAATGTCTTCTATCCGCCAGATTACTGGATATCCCATTGGCGTGACGCAGTGAACGCTATTGCTCTGAATTCCACAGCTCGGCAAGACACTCTGGGCTGACGTACTGCAACAGGCTCTGATTTATACAGGGGATCGATCTCCAGTGACAAGGTCCCACCTCTGACCATTGTTATTGAACAAACAAATTACATCACCGGCAGTGTCTCAGGTGAAAATGATGTGGGGATGGAACAGTAACACGTCAGTATCATTGGCATTAACTCAGTCAGCTCCCTCTGCGTAATTAGAGCAAAATATGTAATGAGACCATTAAGTGAGCAATGAGCGGCTCTATTTCCAACATTCCACAGTTCTATTGACAGCGGTAACGACTGTTCCCATTTTCCAAGCTGAAACTTTCGCTCTGATTCTCTTTCGACAAGCATTCCGGAATCGCTGCTTCCAGCATTTTCAGCAATTTTCAGTGTCAGGCCTGATATTACATCTATAATTAGATCCGGTTTCCCATCAGTTTGGATCCAGGGACACATGAAATCCCCTCCCAGTCTCCTCCAGCAGACTTTCATTTTATTTTTACACAGCAGCTCCATTTTGAACGTTCTGTCACCAAACCCACCGCACCCCGTCCCATTATGTGCCATCAGATATAAAACATCCCCGCTGTGTACAGAGACAGCCTGTCCAGTTCCCCATCAGACACCAAACCCACCCCACCCGTCCCACTATGTGCCATCAGATATAAAACATACTCGCTGTGTACAGAGACACCCTGTCCAGTTCCCCATCAAACACCAAGCCCTCCCCACCCCGTCCCACTATGTGCCATCAGATATAAAACATCCCCGCTGTGTATAGAGACACCCAGTCCAGTTCCCCATCAAAAACCAAACCCTCCCCACCCCGTCCCACTATGTGCTATCAGATATAAACATAACCGCTGTGTACAGAGACACACTGTCCAGTTCCCCATCAGAAACCAAACCCATCGCACCCCGTCCCACTATGTGCATTCAGATATAAAACGTCCCCGCTGTGTACACCGATACTGTGTCCAGTTCTTCATCAGACACCAAACCCACCCCACCTCGTCCCACAATGTGCTATCAGATATAAACATAGCCGCTGTGTACAGAGACACCCTGTCCAGTTCCCCATCAGATACCAAACCCTACCCACCCCGTCTCACTATGTGCCATCATATATAAAACATATCCGCTGTGTACAGAGACACCCTGTCCAGTTCCCCATCAGACATCAAACCCTACCCACCCCGTTCCACTATGTGCCATCAGATATAAAACATACCCGCTGTGTACAGAGACACACTGTCCAGTTCTCCATCAGACACCAAACCCACCCCACCCCGTCTCACTATGTGTCATCAGATATAAAACATACCCGCTGCGTACAGAGACACCCTGTCCAGTTCTCCATCAGACACCAAACCCACCCCACCCCGTCCCACTATGTGCCAACAGATATAAAACTTACCCGCTGTGTACAGAGACACCCTGTCCAGTTCCCCATCAGACACCAAACCCGCCGCACCCCATCCTACTATGTGTCATCAGATATACAATATATCCGCTCTGTACAGAGACACACTGTCCATTTCCCCATCAGACACCAAACCCTCTCCACACAGTCCCACTATGTGCCATCAGATATAAAACATACCCGCTGTGCACAGAGACCCTCTGTCCAGTTCCCCATCAGACACCAAACCCACCCCACCCCGTCCCACTATATGCCATCAGATATAAAACATACCCGCTGTGTACAGAGACAACCTGTCCAGGTCTTCATCAGACACAAAACCCAACCCATCCGGTCCCACTGCGTGCCATCAGATATAAAAGATACCCTCTGTATATTGAAACATCCTGTCCAGTTCCCCATCAGACACCAAACCCTCTCCACACAGTCCCACTATATGCCATCAGATATAAAACATACCCGCTGTGTACAGAGACACCCTGTCCAGTTCTCCATCAGCCACCAAACCCTCTCCAGACAGTCCCACTATGTGCCATCAGATATAAAGCATACCCGCTGTGTACAGAGACACCCTGTCCAGTTCCCCATCAGACACCAAACCCGCCCCACCCCGTCCCACTATGTGCCATCAGATATAAAACGTACCCGCTGTGTACAGAGACACACTGTCCAGGTCTTCATCAGACACAAACCCCACCCCACCCGGTCCCACTGCGTGCCGTCAGATATAAAAGATACCCTCTGTGTATTGAAACATCCTGTCCAGTTCCCCATCAGACACCGAACCCTCTCCAGATAGTCCCACTATGTGCCATCAGATATAAAACATACCCGCTGTTTACAGAGACACCCTGTCCAGTTCCCCATCAGACACCAAATCCACTCCACCCCGTTCCACTATATGCCATCAGATATAAAACATACCCGCTGTGTACAGAGACACCCTGTCCAGTTCCCCATCAGTCACCAAACCCTACCCACCCCGTCTCACTATGTGCCATCATATATAAAACATACCCGCTGTGTACAGAGACACCCTGTCCAGTTCTCCATCAAACCTGGAGGACATCAGTGTTCTCGTCATTGTGATCATCTTCTCCATGATTATGATTACTTCCGTTAGTTTGAAGTCAGATATGTCCATGTACATACACCCCCCCCCCACCCATCTCTTAAACTGTCTTCTCTGTTGAATCTACCTGAGGACCAGTGAGAGGCTGAATTACTGTGGCGTTCAATCACTGTAGGAATATAATGGGCGGATAAGACCATTCACGGCCCTGTGGGTTACGAGCGCAAACATCAACACGTTTGTCTCTGGTGTAAATACCAGCATCATTGAACATAATATTCTCTGTCAAGTGTAGATTCCACACGGTACACAGAGGTCTTCATCTGCTGCTTTAACATAAAAAAACACTTGTGTCCTTGTCATTCTCTCCGAGATGCCCTTATAGAAATAAATGCAGGACCGCCGGGTAAGGTCACATCATCAGATAAGGTCATAATAGAAACCATCATAATCACACACACACACACACACACACACACACACACACACACACACACACACACACACACACACACACACACACACACACACACACACACACACACACAAACACACACCAGTGCCTGATTTGAATTATTGCCTGCCCGACCCGTCATTTATCTTCCCTCACTGAACCCGTTAAACAGGGTATTGTACGACCGATCATATCATCGGTAAAGGGACAGAAGAGACATTTAAATAGCCGCAGGACCAAGTTGCAGAATCGAGAGAGAGAAAAAAAAAAGAATAGTGAGTTGTGAGAATGTAGCGTAATAACTCAGCCTACCGGAGAGCAAAGTGTTTATTATGCAGTAGGCTTCAAGCTGAAAATGAAGAGCGAGTTTCTGTGCATTTCACATGAAATGAATAACTATGTTCCATCAGATATAAAACATACCCGCTGTGTACAGAGACACCCTGTCCAATTCCCCATCAGACACCAAGCTGAGAGAACGACAGCAGTGCAGAGACAATTAACCAACGGGAGACATTCAGTCGAATAATATGAAAATGTTAGTTTACATTTATACTTGATTGTCGCCGGTGAAGTGTGTTTCATTTTATATCCACCTGGCTCTAGTGCAATGTGAGAGCATGGGGTTCATTTTGTAGATTGAGAGTGTGGGCTTCTGTATGTATCACTCTCTGGTTCAGTATGAGATAGTACATTTCATTCTGTATCTGTCCGTCTCTACTGCAGTTTGAAAGTGGGGATTTTGGGTGTCATTCTTTATCTGTTCGTGTCTTCTCGAGCATTACGTGTGTCGTCTCAGTCCTGTACCTGTGAGCTTCTGATTCAGTGTGAGCGGGTCTATCTTCCTCATTCTTTCCCGCTGTTCCTCAAATTCAGAAACTACTCTGAAAATAGATTCTTTATTCCCTGAGCGATTTTTAGAACAACAGTCTCCTGCAGTCGATTTATGTTAAAATTGTGAGAGAGACAGGGCACTGATGAATAATGACGGCTGTATGAAGCAGTACATCCTGTTTAATAGAGTCATGCGGCAAACAGACCATTCGGCCCGGCATTATTCTGCTTGCGACTCTTGTTAACACAGAGAGCCAAGAGAACAGTACTCAATCTGTAAAATTTCTGTGGTTTGACTAAACAATCTCTGAAATGTTGAATGAAAATAAGGAAAATAAATATTTTAATTAATTTAATCAAGTAAGTGCATAACTAAATTAGTAAACTGATCGAAATAAAACCCATAGAGGCACCGAGTTTCATGTTTGAGCAGGATTTACTAGGGGCGATTGATAAGTTTGTGGGTTAATGTGGAACCTATTTTGTTAAGGACCATTTTTTTCAACATGGTCCCTTCCTTCATTTACACACTTAGTCCAGCGGTCGTGAAGCGTACGGATTCCTTCTTTGTATAAGTTGCCGTCCTGGACCTCCAGAATTGGTCCATAGCAGGGGTGATTGCTAAGTTCGAAGGAGATGAATTATACAGTTCACGTTACATGCACGTGCATTTCAGCACTTTGAGTGATTATGTAGAAAGTGTGTTAATAACTCATCATAACTCGTTTAAAAATAAATGTACTAGTTTTCCAATGTTGACCGTCTACCTCAGGCCACGAACTTATCAATCACCCCCTGGTGTAGACAGTTCTCTCACAGTTCTAAATGCGTCCTTCACCGTGTATTCTGCACTCTTACGTTTGCCGATTCTGTCACATATTCCTCAATGTGCATCTGTCCATGAATTAACGAGTTATTTCCCACTCACAAATAATATATTACTCATTTGGATGTACTCATGACATCCTCAGACTGCTCTGCAATATGCCATGCATTTTTCATAGATAAAATCTTGTCAGCCTTGTTCTGTGCAGCACTGAAAGAGTTTGTGAGTCTGAATGCGAGGGAAGCTCAGTTTCACATTTGGAGTCATCCAAAGCTACACAGTGCAGCACGCGGTTAATGGAAGAATCCTGAGAAATTGGCGTCACTGATTGCGTCACTGATTACGTCACTGCGCAGCCGGGAATGTTCCCCTCGTCAGGGACATGATGCGCGGAAGAATTGCTCCTGTGTAGCAGGATACAGTGTCCTATGTTACACCCATCAGTACAGATGACCGAGACGAATGGGGATGAATGGACCGAAGATGATGAACAGACTGATGTCACAATGTGAACACATCACCTGGAATGTTGGGATCAGGGAACAGCGGAGAACAGGAACAAGCCCTGTGACTCACTGCTCCTGCGCTGAACAAGATACCGAATGAGACTAAACTCTGCTGACTGTACATGACCCATCTCCATTCATTCACTGCCCACTTGATATATGTACTTCGATGTGAAAGAACTTAAGACTCCTTGGATATGCAGGGGTTAACCTAATCACTTATGAATGCTCTTGAAAGTTAGCTGAGGTCTGAGTTGCAAGTCTTAGAATCCAGTCCTTGCTAAAGTGTAAACAAGAATGAATGTTCTGGCACCATATTTACGTCATGCTCTTGTTTTTTTGAAAATTAGCCCGAAGTTCAAAGTTAGGATGTTTGTTAAAATCTAGTCCTAAGTTCACAGACAAGCAATGATATTCTTAAGTGTTTTTAGTCACCTACGCTGTGTCTATATAATAAATTGGGTCTGCAAGATAAGTAGAGTCCCTAAGCACCGCTTTTAGGTGGAAGGAGGCTCTCCATGATATCCTTTAGTCTGACACAATTCTCTGAGTCCGCATGATTTATTCTATCTGCTGCTCCTCAGATTTTTCCACAACACTTGGCCACAACAATTCACCTTCTAGGCCTCTCATAACTCTACCACCTTCTGCCACATCTCCCCCCAGCCTCTGTGCTCAGGAAGGCGGGGTCGAGGGACCATCCAACAGTCCTCTCATTGGCAGACCGGAGGTGGAAGGAGTCAGCAGTTCCAATTTCATCAGTGTTAACCTGTTTGAGGATCCATCCCGGGCCCAGTATATTGATGCAATCTCAAAGAGATCACGACTGCGGCGATAGTTCATTCAGAGTTTAAGAGGAATCGGTCTGTCACGCAGGACTCTCGCACATTTCCACAGATGGACCGTGGAGAGCATTCTAACTGAAAGCAACACCGTCCGCCATGGCGGGGCCGCTGCACAGGATCAGAACAGTCTGCTGGAAGATGTTTCCTCGCAAGGCTGCATCATAGGCGCTAGCCTTCCACGCACACAAGACACCTTCAAAAGGCGATGCCTCAAAAAAGCTGTATCCATTAGTAAAGAGCTCACCCCACTCCCCTCGCTCGCCGAGAGGGTACAAGGGCCCGACCACACACACTCAGCATTTCAGGAGCAGTTTCTTCCATCCGCAATCGGATTTGAGAATGGCGATCGATCCGCTGATGAAATATTCCTCTGTATTTTTGTCTTTCGCTCTGCACGATATTTATAATGTATTTCTGTACACACCGTAGTTATTGTAATTTATAGCTGTGTTATTCTGTAATGGAATGCACTGTTACCGCGTGACGACAAAAGCACGTGACACGCATACGGGTCCTGTCTGACTGCAGCTGTAACAGACGGAATGACCTGAATGACGGGACCTTTGATGACGACGTCGCTTTCTTGAGGAGGCGCCTCCTGAGGCTGGCAGGAAGGAGCTCAAGAACGAAATTAGGAGAGCCGGAAGGGGTCATGAGAATGTCTTGATGAACAGGATTAAGGAAAGCCCCAAGGCCTTCTCCAAGTATGTGAAGGGTGAGGAGATAGGAAGTGAGAGAATTGGACCAATCAAGTGTGACAGTGGAAAAGACTGTATAGAACCGGGGGAGATAGCGGAGGTACTTGATGAGTAGTTTGCTTCAGTATTCACAACGAAATAAGGATCTTGGCGATTGTATGGATAACTTATAGCGGACTGAACAGCCTGAGTATGTATATATTAAGGAAATGTATGTGCTGGAGCTTTTGGTGAGCATCAAGTTGGAGAAGCCACCGGCTCTTGTTAAAAGCCGACAGCAGCAACGCTCCCGAAATCAACCAACGCCACATCGACGATTGCACAGTTGCTGCTTCCCGCACTCGTGCAGAGCTCGTCGATTTATTCAACTTTGCCTGCGACTTCCACCCTGCTCTCAAACCTACCCCGTCCACTTCCGACTCCTCTCTTCCCTTCTCCATCTCTGCCTCCACCTCGGAGGACAGTCTATCCATTGGTATATTTAATAAACCTCCAGACTTCCGCAGTCCGGACGGTACCTCTTTCCACCCTGATATTTGCGAATAATGCCACCCCTTCTTTCAGCTGCTCCGTCACCTCTGTATCTGCTCTCAGGCTGAGGCTTTTCATCCCAGAGCAACTGAGATGTCATTCTTCTTCAAAGAAAAGGGCTTCCTCTTCCCCAACATGAACGCTGCCTCACCCGCATCTCTTCTATTTCACACACATCTGCCCTTACCCCACCCTCCCGCCGCCCCATAACGGATAGAGTTCCTCCTTTTCTCACTTACCACACCACTAGCCGCATTCTACATATAATTGTACGTAACTTCCACCAGCTCCAACGGGATCCCACCGCCGAGCACATCTTTCCATCCTCATAAAACTCCAGACCAATTCTGCCTTCTGCAGGGATGACTCCCTGTGTGACTTCCTTGTCCCGCCCTACTGATCTTCCTCCTGGCATTTATCATTGGAACTGGAACAAGCACAACATCTGTCCTTACACCTCCTCCCCCAGGGCCCAAACAGTCCTTCCAGCTGTGGCGACCCCTCACCTGTGAATCCGTTGAGGTCATCTACTGTATCCGCTCGTTGAGAGCTCCTATATATCAGTGAGACACAACGAAGATCGGAAGGCCCCTCCCCCTCGTCGAGCAACTGCCACGAAAAGCGGTAGCCTCCCCTTTCGATTCTACTTCCCGTTCCCATTCTGACATGTCAGTCCGCGGCCTCCTCTACAGCCAAGACGGCGACACATAGGTTCGAGTACTGACACCTTGTATTCCGTCAGGGTAGCCTCCAATATCCTGGCATGAACATCGATTTCTCTAATGGCTGGTCATTGCCCACACTCACCCCCACAACCTCTTCACCATTCCGCATTCATGTCTCCCTTTCACAACTTCTCTTCTCACCTGATCATCCCCACCCTCTGGTGCTCACCCCTAAACAATCCCACCTCCCCCCCCCCCACACTCTTCCCTTTTTTCTATGGACTTGATTCTGATTCAACCTTCACCAGACATTTATTTCTTTCACCAATCAACTTCCCAGCTCTTTGTTTCACCACTCCCTCTCTTCCTGTTGCATCCATCAACTGCCGCTTTAACTTTTTCCTTCCCTGCCGCAGTGTTTTAATCTGACTCCTCCCCTTCCTTTCCGGTACCGATGAAGGGTCTCAGCCCGAAAAACAAAGATTGTTCTCTCTTTTCCGTTGATGCTGCCTGACCTGCTTAGTTACTCTAGCATTTTGTGTGCGTTGCTTTGGATTTCCAGTATCTGCAGACTCTCTGGTGTTTGGTATATCTGTCTGAATTTACTTACCCGCGCCTCCACGTAGCCGACAAAAAGGCAGACATAGCTGGGCCGCCTTGCGAGTGCTCATGGGTACACCTTTTGTTGTAAGGAAGTGGGAGGATCTAAAGGAGAAATGATTGAGAGTGAGGACAAGCTCCGCCAGACGGAGGAGAGTGATGGTGGAATGCAACTCGTTGGTCTGGTGTCCAAATAGAAATGGGGAGCTTTAGGAACTTCCTTGTGAGGGATGGGGGTGTATAGGGACTGGGCATCGATGGTATACATAATATAATATGGGTCAGGACACCAGACAACATTGAGATGAACCAAAACGTGTGAGCTGTCATGGATGTGTATAGGAAGGAAATGAACTACGGGGATAAAACTGAGTCAGTGTATACAGATATGAGATCAGTGGGACAGAACTAGCTGTAACAATGGGTCTACCTGAACAGGCAGGATTGTGTGTCTTGAGTACGGGGTAGAAACTGGAGATGCCGGGTGCGGGAACTATGAAGGAGTTGCAGTGGAAGTTGATCCCCAGAGCTAATAAGGTCAGTGCTGGTGTGGCGGACAATGGCCTGGTGCTCCGCGGTGGGGTCCTGTTGGAGGGGAAAGCTGGACAAGATGTCTGAGCGCTGTCGCTGGGCTTCCGTCAGGTAGATTTGTCTGAACGAAAATTAATAAGCCTGAATTTTAAAGCAATTATCAAGATCTGATCGCGCCTAATATTAGAGGTGAATTCCTAGGGCCGAGCAAAATCATATCTGATCCGTAGACTGGGGCTTCGGTGTTTGCTAAAACTAAATAGCTTCAGCCAGACAGAAAAATAGAGACAATAAGTCTCCCAGCAACGTGCTGATACAGTCGGCAAAGCAGAAATTTAACTAAGGGAAATCTCCAAACATCAGAGAAAGAGAATGGATGTAGGGATTGGCAGACTCGGCCAGGTCACTCCAAAGGTTTAGATAATGGGCATTTCCAAAATGGATCTGTGTGTTTGTAATACCGGATATTAGGGGGATTTATTGTGCAAGGTAAAATACATTTTACAGAAGAGAAATTACCTGAGCAATCTAATCTATAATAGAAAAATAAATGTTTTTCTTCTGAAATAACATAAAGACAGAACTGCTGGGAGAAGTAACGTTTTCAGGGAGTTCAGTTCATCAATATGCTTGTAGAGCAGGTCTGATTATATTTCGGAATTGATTAATTATTTGACCCTTTCAACTGAGCGGTACAGGCTTCAAAAGTATTTCAAAATTAACACAGCTGTGGAAAGCAGAACTTTCACGTGCTCGCTGAATCTGGTCTGGGTCACTCCGTAGATAAAAGTATTCGTGCATCTGCTGAAATTCTGAATCACAGAACCCCAAAACGGTGCATGAAAAAGTCGGATAGACATTTCCAGGTCTGTGAGGAGGCATCGATGAGAATGAAGACCAGAGTTGTTGTCGCCCAACACAGAAGGAAACTCGCCGACAGGCTGAAGAGCAGAAAGATGGATTGTCTCCGACTCTCCATCTCCGGATCTCTCTGTTTCCCGCAATGTCCCCGTCCCTTCAGTCCCCTGCGGACTCTGCTCGCCGCCAGTATCTGTCTGACGGTCAGAGCATTGCGGGTCAAAATGAGGAAGAAGAAGTAGCGGATTCAACAGACGGTCCACCCAATAAAACCCCTCAAACGATGGCGAGAAAGGCACAGCAGGTCTACTGAAACAAATCCAATTACCCCTCACCAACAACGCTATTCTTTCCATATACATGAAATAAAATGGTATGTTTTAAAAAAAGAAGCCGAGAGATAGTGCGCCCATCACCGTACCCGCAATTCTGGGGGTGAGTATTTTGCTTTAAAAGTAGGCGAGCAAATGAACACAAAGTGATCGAAAGTGAAAGCGACAGTAAACCACACGGAACAGTCAACGGCCACGTGACACAGGGCGTAGTGGACAAGGCAGAACGGAGCGTTGTCCAGGACTCCGTAATTAAATCCGCATGCTCGACCCATCTGGTAGAACAGGACTTCGATAATCACCACCATTAGATCCGCCGCAGCCATCGCCACCAGGTACCGCGTGACGCATCTGGAGAGACCACAGTTTCCGCGCCTCAGAATGATGATCGCCACAAGGTTATCTGCAGTGACAAAAAAGACCAAAAAAAGAATTAAAAAGAAATCATACACATTTTGCGTGGAGATACAGCCATGATCTGTTCGCTTGAAGTAAAATCCGTTGTTCGTCTCTGCTGGACATTATCAGTGGAAGTAAAGAATACCTGTGTTTTTGCGGTTTGTTTGAAAGCCTGACCGCAGCACAAAGCGCTTTACAGGAGCACCTGCTGCTTTGTCTCCTCACGTTCACCGATGCAGCAGCGATGAGTAGAGTCCAAGAATGATAGATCACAGAAACGCTCCCTTCGGCCCATATCTCCATGTCGACCGGCACGACCATCTGAGCTGATCGCGTTCGTTCGCGTTTGGATCACATCTCTCTAAGGCTTTCGCATTTCTCAAACTGTCCAGGTGTATTTTAAATATTGTTAACGACTCTGTATCGCCCATTTCCTTTGTCAGGCTGTTCAATACACAGAGCAACTTCTGTGTGAGAAAACGTCGCTCGGAATCCAGCTACATTTCTGCCCTCTGATCTTAAATCTACCCCCCTTTGTTCACGATTACCCAACCACACGGAGACGAATGACTGTATCTGTACATTATCACAGCTTTATGCATCTTTAATAAGCCATCCGCGAATTGCCTGCCTCAAAGAATAAAATGCCACTCGGCCGAACCTCTCCCTGTAACTCAAGCCCTGGAGTTCCGGCAGCATCTTTGTAAATATTCTTTACATTCCGTTCAGCGTACAACTGCCTTTCCTATAACAGGGCGACCAAAACTCTTCACGGAACTCCAAGCGCGGTATCTCCAAGGAGAGGGGTAGTGTAATTGAAGTGCGCATCTACGTTTCTTTCTAGAGGCTTTAGTTATTATTCGATTGCAAGGTCAGATTCTGAAACCAAGATCTCGCACCCCAGCAACCTTCTATCTATTTTATTTTACTGATTCGGGGACAAACCATTGCTCTGAGCAGAATATTTTTACACGGTTTGCAAAGTGCACGGCACTTTAAATGTACTTTTATGTATGTAATATCCATGTGGAACAATGATAAAACACAACACAACACAGGTAAATGCTGTCAGCACCGCTAACAAGGAGCATGCCAAAGTGAAATGTTCCGAATGAACGGCGTAGGTGGTTTCTGCCTTTATTGTGACCATTTTTGACAGTGTTGCAACCTGAAATAATGACAACGCAAATACGTTGAAGCTCAAAAATGTTCCAACGTAAATATGGTACTTTTAGTATTTAGCACATTTATGGATTATATTGTGTAATACAGTTAATTTCACGGCATTTCATAATTATGTTAACGATGATTTCAAAAATAATATTTACGGAATGACCCATTTAAGTTCTGGCGCAGCTGCGTACCCGCGCATCTGCGAGGGAACAGTGCTGACACCAAGAAATATAGATCAGAATTTGTGAATGGAAAAACCTAGGAATTGTCCAAGAGTAGAAAATGGATCGTCCTTTAATTGAACAGCTCTGGGAGTGGAAAAATAGAAGGGGAAAAGATTAGTTTCCCTTTCAGAAAGAGGGAAGAGAATTTTTTTTTTAGTGGAAATGGGTAAATTTCCAGTTGGGCGCTAGACGCTGGAAGATGCGTGCGCGAGTGTTTGAGGAGCGACAAGAGTCTCTGGATCACAGCCGTGGCGGCGGATCGCTTGTGGTGAAATGGAGCCCGACCGCACGGCCGCGCCGTTGGAATTCCTGTCTTTAGACGAGTCCCTTTCACCCTTCCCTAACAAGCTGGCCTCGGTGACGAAGCACACGGCACTACCAAGTTGCTGTAAAATCTCATTTGTTTTACAAATGTCCTTTAGGGATGGAGAATATTCGGCTTTATCTGGATCTTATGTGACTGTAGACCCAAGAATCCTGTGTATTGTTACATTAATCCTCAGATTGGGAAAACTGGAGAGCCGGTAACAATATCAGAATTGCCTGTGATGCTCACTTCCCGTGAGTCCGAACAGGAAAAGGGAACAGAATTCCACAAGCTGATATCAAAGCTATTTCATGTGCGTATAAGCGCCAATCTACTGCTCACGTGACAGGGTTGGAAGGAATGCGGTCCGCTCATGACGGGAGGTTTCGATAGACATGGACTGTGTGTGTTACGTCCGTGCAGCTCGAGGTCTCACGTCACAACTGAGAAGACTACGGGCTGTTCCAGTGACAAGTCTGCATGAACCAGGTTGAAGTATTAACAGGGCAGGAGACTGAGAGGAACGAGACGGCATATTTGGGATGTTTAATAAACACCGATTAAAATCACATCAGCTGTAGCTGAGAGCGGCGGGAAGTCTCTGTTTCTGTATAAGTAATCGAAAGGCACTTACCCGGGATACCGACAATTACAATCACTGTGTAACAAATAGCACTCTCTTCAAGCATTGTTAATCCAAGGCTGTTAGTATTTACAGTTCTGTTCGGAATGTTCCCAATTTCTAAATGTCATAAAAGTTGTAAATAGCCAGTAAATGAATTCAAGCAGTTATAACAAAGCCCAGAGAGGAAATTTCTTTTGCGCCTACTGGGTAAAACTCTTCACGGATCACACGTTGTTGAGAGTCCACCGCGTCTGGATGTTTCCGTCCTCAATGTAGCTGAAGCACAGAATGACATTCTTTTATAGACTAATCGGTTACCAGTAATGATAACAATTTGTACATTGACGGGTGGTAATTACTGCTAATTAGCAATTACTTCTCTGATTTAGCGAACCGTAATGCCAATGGGGAAATAACAAGCCTTATTTCATTGAACTGAACGCAACACCAGTCTTGAAGCCACAAGAGACGGCCGATGCTGAAATTATAACACCAAATGCGATGTTGTCAAACTACTCCGTGCCCACCTCATCAGCGCTGATTCCACTCTCACATTGAGCACAACCAATAACCAGTTTCTCCCTGGATTGAATTCCGGCAAAATTTAAAAAAAATATTTTCTGCCATCTATAGATTCCATTCCGATTCCTCTCATGGTTGAACATAAAAATGCCTGTGTTATTGGTATTACCTTCGCAGTACCCTGCAAAAATGAAATGTAGGACCGACAATTAGGACCACAGCATCACATAAAGCGATACTAAAAACCATTATTAGCAGACGCACACACACACACACACACACACACACACACACACACACACACACACACACACACACACACACACACACACACACACACGCACACAGCACACACTCGCACAATACATACACGCACAAACATACTCTCTCTCCCTCACAAACGCGCGCGGACAAACACGCGCACGCAGACAAATGAACGTCAGTGCATGTATTAAATTCTTTATTAAATTCATGTCGTAAGTTCTTTGTCGATCTCCCAGTTCATGGCTTTCACTTCCCAACGCGTTGAACACGATATTTCACGGTGGAGTCAGCGTATCGATTAAGGGGTTGAAGAAACAAATGCGACATTGAAACAGCTTCAAGGCCATGTTGTACAAACAAGAATTATTCACAGCAGAATTAAAGAAGAAGAACTATAAATTGGGAAAAGAGAGTAATAGGCCAGTCTGCCAGTGAGAGGATAGGATTGAGCATGCAGTTGACCACAAGGTGAAAATGAAGAGAGGATTAATATGCATTTGGCAAAAATGCTGAAGCAGTGAGAGAAAACGACAGCAGCACAGAGAAACTCGACAAACGCGTTAATGTAAGAGTGTTCGCTTCATTCTCCACCTGCCTGTCGGCGGTATACAGTGGAGGGGGTGTTCATTCTGTGCCTAATATCTCCGGTGCAATGTGACAGTATGGAGATCATTTTATAGATATCAGTCCCTGGTACAGATTAAGAATGTGTGGTTCTATAGTTCTCACTCTCCGGTTTATTGTGAGAGTGCACATATCATATTGTACATACCAGTCTCTGCTACAGTGTGAGAGTGTGGGTTTCATTCTGTATCAGTCAGTATGTGTTACAGTGTGAGAGTGTGGATTTCATTCTGTATCTGTCAGTCTCTGCTACAGTGTGAGAGTGCGGGTTTCATTCTGTATCTGTCAGTCTCTGTTACAGTGTGAAAGTGTGGGTTTCATTCTGTATCTGTCAGTCTCTGTTACAGTGTGAGAGCGTGGATTTCATTCTGTATCTGTCCGTTTCTGTTACAGTGTGAGAGTGTGGGTTTCATTCTGTATCTGTCAGTCCCTGCTACAGTGCGAGAGTGTGGTTTTCATTATGTATCTGCCAGTCTCTGTTACAGTGTGAGAGTGTGGGTTTCATTCTGTATCTGTCAGTCTCTGTTACAGTGTGAGAGTGTGGGTTTCATTCTGTATCAGTCAGTCTGTGTTACAGTGTGAGAGCGTGGATTTCATTCTGTATCTGTCAGTCTCTGCTACAGTGTGCGAGTGTGGGTTTCATTTTGCATCTGCTTGTCTCTGCTCGATCGTTAAGTGTTATCGATTGAGTTCTGTACCCGTAACCGACTGACTTAATGGGAGTAGCTGTATTATTTCTCTAACTTTCGCGGTTCCTCAAATCTAGTATCTACTCTTAAACCTGTTGCTGTCTTCATATATAAGTGCGTAAGTAAATTCATGAACTGATAGAAATCGAACGCATAGAGGCAGAATGTTTCATGTTCCAGCGGTGTGTATACAAATAGATTTCCGTCAACTATTTTAATTGCTACCTTCACCATGTATCTCTGCCCTCTTAAGTTTGACAATTCTTTTGCACAATTCTTGAGCGCAACTGTGTGAGTTTTTTCGAGTGATGTCCGACTCGTAAATAATGCAATATTAGTTTTGATTCTCTTGTGTGAGCTTCAGACTGGTCTGTATCATGCCTTCCATGTTTTATTGACAAAATAGTTACAGCCTTGTCCTGTGTAGTAGTGAGGAAGTTTGTGATTAGGGTGTGTAGTAATGTCAGGATCCACATTTGTAATAATCGAATGAGGTAGGGGTTATATGGAAGGGAGGGTTCCAGTGTCGGCACAACATTGTGGGCCGAAGGGCCTGTACTGTGCTGTACTGCTCTATGTTCTATGTTCAATGATCCAAATTGTTTCATGCAGAAAAAACACCAGATCCCACCAGGTGCCACCAGTTATAAAACATACCCGCTGTGTACACAGTTCTCCATCAGCCCTGGACGATATCAATGTTTACTTCATTTTGATCCCCAGCTTCCCTGTATAATATTTACTCTCGATACCGTGAATTCCAGAGCTGTCTACAGTTCCTTCCATCTTTTAAACTACCTTCTCCATATCTGTAGTATCTGTGTGTATGTGTATTTGAGTTTGTGTGTTTATTTATTTGTTCGTGTGTCCATGTGTGCGTGTGAGAGTGTATATATGTATATGTATATGCGGTTGTGTGTACTGAAATACCTGTTATACAGTGTATCTTATAAAGTATATGAATACAATTTCCTTTTCGTGCTGTGGAAGTTGAAACGGTAAGGTGACGGACAAAGCCACTGTTGAATCCACCTGACCAACAGTAAGTTGCTGAAATATTGTGGCGTTCAGTTAGCTGTAGGAGTATAATGGTCTGGTAAGGCTTCCATTTACTGTCCTGTGGGTTACGAGAACAACAACCAACACTTTTGACTCTGGTGTAAATGCCGGCATAATAGTTTCTGACATTTATAGATTCAACTCCGTAAACAGATGTCTTCACCCCTGCTTTAATATACCAGTGTATCTGGGATTATCTGCGCTGTGCCCTGGTAGAAATAAATACAGGATCTCCACATAAGGTCACACATGATGTAAATTCAATTTAGAAACCATAATACACACAGACACACACACACACATAGACTTTCTCTATCTCACTCGCTCGCATACACTTCCTCCATCTGTCTCTCTATCTCGTCGACACTCTATCCCTCCCCCGTCCTTTTCTCCATCTCTTACTGCGAATGTAGTAAATTATTTACTGATGTCCCTGTTCATGTCTTTCTCTTACGTCACTGAACACGTTAAATAACATATTTTACGTCACAGTCTGCAGTTAGATTAAGGGACAGAAAAAAGAGATACGACTTGTGGCAGAAAGCGATATTCAAAGGAGCATGAAAGAAAAATGAACAGTAAATGTAGAACAGAGGGTAATAGCTCAGTCTGCCAGATAGCAGAGGGTTCAGGATGCAGTACGCTTCAAGCAGAAATTGAACAGAAGGTTGAATTGTAATTCACATAAATTACAGAGGAGAGACAGAGAACGACAGCAGTGCAGAGACAATCAACAAACAGGAGCGATTCCATCGCATAATATGTGTGTTCTGGTGCGATGTGAGATTCGGTACAGGGTTCATTTTGTAGAAATCAGTCCCTGGTATCGACTGAGAGTGTGGGTTTCCGCAGGTGTCATTCTCGGGTTCAGTGTGAGAGTGTGGGGTTCATTCTGTATCAGCAGTCTCCGTTACACTGTGAGAGTATGGATTTCATTCTGTATCTGTCAGTCTCTGTTACACTGTGAGAGTGTGGGTTTCATTCTGTATCGGCATTCTCTGTTACACTGTGCGAATGTGGGTTTCATTCTGTATCTGTCAGTCTCTGTTGCACTGTGAGAGTGTGGGTTTCATTCTGTATCTGTCAGTGTCTGTCTCAGTGTGCGAATGTGGGTTTCATTCTGTATCTGTCAGTCTCTGTTGCAGTGTGAGAGTGTGGGTTTCATTCTGTATATGTCCGTCTCTGCTACAGTGTGAGAGTGTGGATTTCATTCTGTATCTGTCAGTCTCTGTTACAGTGTGAGGGTGTGGGTTTCATTCTGTATCTGTCAGTCTCTGTTACAGTGTGAGAGAGTGGGTTTCGTTCTGTATCTGTCAGTCTCTGTCTCAGTGTGCGAATGTGGGTTTCATTCTGTATCTGTCAGTCTCTGTTAAACTGTGAGAGTGTGGGTTTCATTCTGTATCTGTCAGTGTCTGTTACAGTGTGAGAGTGTGGGTTTCATTCTGTATCTGTCAGTCACTGCTACAGTGTTAGAGTGTGGGTTTCATTCTGTATCTGTCAGTCTCTGTTGCACTGTGAGAGTGTGGGTTTCATTCTGTATCAGCAGTCTCTGTTACAGTGTGAGAGTGTGGGATTCATTCTGTATCTGTCAGTCTCTGCTGCAGTGTGAGAGTGTGGGTTCATTCCGTATCTGTCAGTCTCTGCTGCAGGGTGAGAGTGTGGGGTTCATTCTGTAACTGTCAGTCTCTGCTACAGTGTGAGAGTGTAGTTTTCATTCTGTGTATGCCAGTTTCTGTTACAGCGAGAGAGTGTAGGTTTCATTCTGTACCTGTCAGTCTGTGTTACAGTGTGAGAGTGTGGGTTTCATTCTGTATCTGTCGGTCTCTGTTGCAGTGTGAGAGTGTGGGTTTCATTCTGTATATGTCCGTCTCTGCTACAGTGTGAGAGTGTGGATTTCATTCTGTATCTGTCAGTCTCTGTTACAGTGTGAGTGTGTGGGTTCATTCTGTACCTGTCAGTCTCTGTTACACTGTGAGAGTGTGGGTTTCATTCTGTATCAGTCAGTCTGTGTTACAGTGTGAGAGTGTGAGTTTCATTCTGTATCTGTCGGTCTCTGCTACAGTGTGAGAGTGTGGGTTCATTCTGTATCTGTCAGTCTCTGTTACACTGTGAGAGTGTGGGTTCATTCTGTATCTGTCAGTCTCTGTTACACTGTGAGAGTGTGGGTTTCATTCTGTATCAGTCAGTCTCTGTTACAGTGTGAGAGTGTGGGTTTCATTCTGTATCTGTCAGTGTCTGTTACAGTGTGAGAGTGTGGGTTTCATTCTGTATCTGTCGGTCTCCGCTACAATGTGAGAGTGTCAGTTTCATTCTATATCTGTCAGTTTCTGCTACAGTGTGAGAGTGTGGGTTTCATTCTGTATCTGTCAGTCTCTGTTATAGTGTGAGATTGTGGAGTTCATTCTGTATGTGTCAGTCTCTGTTACAGTGTGGGAGTGTGGGCTTCATTCTGTATCTGTCAGTCTTTGCTACAGTGTGAGATTGTGGGTTTCATTCTGTATGTGTCAGTCTCTGTTACAGTGTGAGAGTGTGGGCATCATTTAGTATCTGTCAGTCTCTGCTGCAATGTGAGACTGTGGGTTTCATTCTGTGTCTGCCAGTCTCTTTTACACTGTGAGAGTGTGGGTTTCATTCTGTACCTGAGTCTCTGCCACAGTCTGAGAGGTTGGGTTTCAATCTGTATCTGTCAGTCTGTGTTACAGCGTGAGAGTGTGGGTTTCATTCTTTTTCTGTCAGTCTGTATTACTGTGACGGTGTAGGTTTCATTCTTTATCAGTCAGTCTCTGTTCGAGTATTTCGTGTGGCGTCTCAGTCCTGCACCTGTGAGACTCTAATTCAATGTGAGCGGGTCTATTTTTCCTCCTTCTTTCTCGCTGTTCCTCAAATTCAGAAAATACTCTGAAAATAGATATTGTATTCCCAGAGCTATTTTTAGAACAAGAGTCTCCGGCATTTGGTTTATGTTAAAATTGTGAGAAAGACAGTGAACTGATGAATGATCACGGCTGTATGGAGCAGTACATCCTGTTTAATAGAGTCATACGGCAAACAGACCGTTCGGCCCAGCATTACTCGGCATGCGATTCTTGCTAAAACACATAGAGCCAATGGAACAGCACTCGATCTGTAAAATGGTCCCCTCCTACATTTACACACTTAGTCCAGCGGTCGTGAAGCATCCGGATCCCTTCTTTGTAGAAGTTGCCGTCCTGGACCTCCAGAAGTGGTCCACAGCAGGGGTGATTGATGAGTTCGAAGAAGATGAATTATACAGTTCATGTTACATGCACGTGCATTTCAGCACTTTGAGTGATTATTCAGAAAGTTTGAAGTTAATAACTCATCATAACTCATTGAAAAATAAATGCACCAGGTTTGTAAAGTTGACAGCTTCGACCTCAGGCGACGAACTTATCAATCACCCCCCCCCCCCGCTATAGAGATATCTCTCACAGTTCTAAATTGCTCCTTCACCGTGTATTCGCAACTCTTATGCTTGCCGATTCTGTCACAGGTTCCTCAATGTGCACCAGACCATGAATTATCCAGAGTTACTTTCCACTGATAAATAATATAATATTCATTTCGATTTACATATGACAGCCTCAGACTGCTCTGCAATATGCCATGCATTTTTCATTGATAAAATTGTGACAGCCTTGTTCTGTGCAGCACTGAAAGTGTTTATGAGTAGGAATGCGAGGGGAGATCAAGATTCTCATTTGGATTCATCCAAAGCTGCTCATTGCAGCACGCGGTTGATGGAAGAATCCTGAGAATTTGGCGTCACTGATTACGTCACTGCACAGACGGGAATGTTCCCCCTGTCAGGGGCATGATGCGCGGAAGAGTTGCTCCTGTGTTGCAGGATGCAGTGTCCTATATTACACCCATCAGTGCAGAAGACCGAGACGAATGAGGGTGAATGGACTTAAGATGCTGAACAGACTGATATCACAATGTAAACACATGACCTGGACATGTTGGGATCATGGAACAGCAGAGAACAGGAACAAGCCCTGTGACTACTGCTCCAGTGCTGAACACGATACCGAATGAGACTAAACTCTGATGACCGTACCTGACCCATCTCCATTCATTCACTGCATTTTCCTGTGCTACGCCAACAACGTCGTAAACAACAATGTATTACCGACTGCCACAATTGACAGATTTCACAGGCACCCAGCATTATCAGTGAAACAAACAAACTTGTCCCGCGCATCTGAGCTACTCTCCGCTCGTGTTAAATACAGAACATCGCCCACTAGATATTTCTACCTTTGTGTGAAAGAATTTAAAACTCTCTAGACATGCGGGGGTTAACCTAATCGCATAGGAATGCTCCTAAAATTTACCTGAGGTCTGAGTTGCAAGTCATAGAATCTAATCCTTGCTAAAGTCTAAACAAGAATGCTACGGCATCATATTGACGTCATGCTCTTATTTGTTGAAAATTTGTCCGAAGTTGAAAGTCACGTTATTATCTAGTACTAATTTCACAGTCAAGCAACGTTATTCTTCAGTGCTTTTAGTTACCTACGCTCGGTCTATATAATGAAGCGGGTCTGCAGGATAAGCAGAGACCCTGAGCACCGTTTTTAGGTGTCCGAGCTCTCCATAATATCATGCAATAAAGTCCTTTCGTCTGAAACAATTCTCTGAGTCGGCCTGATTTAATCTGTCTGCTGCTCCTCAGATTTATCCGCAGCATTTGTCCGCAACGATTCACCTTCTAGGCCTCTCATAACTCTATCAGGTTCTGCCGGATCTCCCCCTCAGCCTCTGTGCCCAGGAAGGGGAGGTAGAGGGACCATCCGACAGTCCTCTTTTTGACGGACCGGAAGTGGAAGGAGTGAGCAGTTTCAATTTCATTGGTGTTAACTTCTTTGAGGATCCATCCCGGGCCCAATATATTGATGCAATCTCAAAGAGAACACCACTGTGGCGATTCGTCATTCAGAGTTTAAGAGGAATCGGTCTGTCACGCAGGACCCTCGCACATTTCGACAGATGGACCGTGGAGAGCATTCTAACTGAAAGCATCACCGTCCGCCATGGAGGGGCCACTGCACAGGATCAGAACAGTCTGCTGGAAGATGTTTTCTCGGAAGGCTGCTTCATAGGCGCTAGCCTCCCAAGCACCCAAGACACCTTCGAAAGACGATGCCTCAAAATGCTGCGTCCATCAGTAAAGAGCTCACCCCACCCACCTCGATCGCCGAGAGGGCACAGGGGCCCGACCACACACACTCAGGGTTTCGGAAGCAGCTTCTTCACATCCGCAATCAGATATGAGAATGGAGATCGATCCGCTGATGAAATCTCCCTTTGTACTTTTCCCTTTCGTTCTGCACGATATATTTAATTTATTTCTGTACAGACTGCAGTCATTGTAATTTGTAGCTGTATTATTCTGTAATGCAATGTGCGGTTACCGCATGACGACAAAAGCACGTGACACGCATACGGGTCCTGTCTGACTGCAGCTGTGACAGGCGGAATGACCTGAGTGACGGGACCTTTGATGACGACGTTGCTTTTTTGAGGAGGCGCCTCCAGTAGATACTTCTCCCTCCGAGAAGCGACGTGATTGTGATGCGTTGGCAGCTTCACTGCTTCCTTGAGAGAGTGGGGAGTGAGGGACATCGGACACTTCGAAGCCCAGAGGCAGAAGCAGGAAGATGTTGGAGCAGGACAGGACACTGCTGGACTGTGGCTCCTAATCCTGGTCCCGTCAATTTCGGATAGATGTGGACGTCTCCATCATGTAGCCCGGAATATTCCTGGGAATACTTCCTTGGGTAAGGATGCTCAGACCCAGGTTAGACTGGAAAAGCTGTTATTACTCGTCCTGGAGCAGAGAAGCCGAAGAAGTGTACAAAGGCTCTGGTAAATCTAGTCAAAAAGAAAAGAAGAGATGACGGAAGGTTTAAAAAGCAAGGTACTGATAGAGAGCTGGAAGGTTATAAGGCCAGCAGGAAGGAGCTCAAGAAAGAAATTAGGAGAGCTGGATGTGGCCATGAGAAGGCCTTGGCGAGCAGGATTAAGGAAAACCGCAAGGCATTCTACAGGTATGTGAAGTGGAAGAGGATAGGAAGTGAAAGAATAGGACCAATCAAGTGTGACAGTGGAAAAGAGTGTATAGAACCGGGGGAGATAACAGGGGTACTTAATGAGTACCTCGCTTCAGTGTACATTACGGAGAAATGTTCTTGGCAAATGTAGGGAGAACCTACAGCGGACGGAAAAGCTTGAGCATGTAGATATTACGGAAGTGGATGTGCCGGAGCTTTGGGAAAGCATCAGTTTGGGTAAGTCACCGTGTATTGCACAGAGCCTACAGCAGCAAAAAATCACTGGATATTGTTCAAAGCCTACAGCAGCAACGTTCCCCATATCACCCAACGCTACATCGACGATTGTTGCTGCTCCCTGCATGGTGCTGACCTCCTCGATTTATTCAACTTTGCCTCCAACTTCCACCCTGCCCTCAGATTTAGCTGGTCTATTTCCGACTCCTCCCTTCTCTTTCTCCATCTCTGTCTCCATCTCCAGAGACAGTCTATCCACTGGTATATTTAATAAACCTACTGCCTCACGGCAGTCCGGACGGTGCCACTTTCCACTCTTTCATTTGTAAATAATGCCACCCCTTCAATCAGCTTCTCCGTCCTGTCTGTGTCTGCTCTCAGGCTGAGGCTTTTTCATTCCAGAGCAGCTGATTCTACTTCCGGTTCCCATTCTGACATGCCAGCCCGTGGCCTCCTCTACAGCCAAGGCGGCGACACACAGGTTCGAGTACTGACACCTTGTATTCCGTCAGGGTAGCCTCCAATATCCTGGCATGAACATCGATTTCTCTAATGGCTGGTCATTGCCCACACTCAACCCCAAAACCTCTTCACCATTCCGCATTCATGTCTCCCTTTCACAAGTTCTCTTCTGACCTGATCATCCCCACTCTCTGGTGCTCTCCTCTAACCACCGCAACCCCACACACTTCCTTTTTTTCCATGGACTTCTTTCTGCTCGATTCAGATTCCCCGTTCTCCAGACCTTTATTTCTTTCACTAATCAACTTTCCATCTTTTTATTTCACCCCTCCCTCTACCACAGTTGCACCTATCAACTTCCACCTTAACTTATCTTCCCCTCTCAGAGGTTTCTAACCACACTTCTCCCCTTCTTTTCCGGTACCGATGAAGGGTTTCAGCCCGAAAAACAATGATTGTTTACTCTTTTCCGTAGATGCTGCCTGGCCTGCTTAGTTACTCTAGCATTTTGTGTGCGTTGCTTTGGATTTCCAGTATCTGCAGACTTTCTGGTGTTTGGTATATCTGTCCGAATTTATTTACCCGCGCCTCCACGGAGCCGACAAAAAGGTAGACATTGCTGGGACGTCTTGCGAGTGCTCATGGGTACAGGTTTTGTTGTAAGGAAGTGGGAGGATCTAAAGGAGAAAGTATTGAGAGTGAGGACAAGCTCCGCCAGACGGAGGAGAGTGATGGTGGAATGCAACTCGTTTGTCTGGTGTCCAGATAGAAACGGGGAGCTTTGGGAACTTCCTGCTCAGGGATGGGGGTGTATAGGGACTGGGCTTGGAAGGTATATATAATATGATATGTGTCAGGGCACCAGACGACATTGAAAAGATGCAAAGCGTGTGAGCTGTCAGGGTTGTGTATGGGAAGGGAATGAACCATGGCGATTGAAACGGAGTCAAAGAATACAGATATGATTTTAGTGAGACAGAACAATCTGTAACAAAGTATTTACCTGAACAGGGACGACTGTGGGATTTGGGTATGAGGTAGAAACGGGAGACGCCGGTTGTGGGAACTATGAGGGCCCTGCAGTGGAATTTTATCCCCAGAGCTAGTAGTTTTGGGGACAAAGGCATGATGCTCCGTGGTGGGATCCTTTTCGTGGTGGGATAAGAAGGAGAAGATGTCTGAGAGCTGACGCTGGGCCTCCGGAAGGTAGTTCTGTCTGAGCGCAAATTAATCTGTCTGGACTTTAGAGCAATAATCAAGCACTGATTGCACCTAAAATTAGTGGGGAATTCCGGATTTCGCTACTCCATAAGTTATAAACATTCTGATAGCGATAACGAAACTGAAACTACAGCTAAACTAACTTTTATGAAACTTTGTTTTGGAGAGGGCAACGTGAAGCAAATCGGCACGACATGTTGAGGAATTTCGACATAAGTTTGCTATTCAGGAAATTGCTAACGACTTGCTACTAGTCCAATGTTTTTGAAGCGAGATAGCAATTCTGTATTGCACAGTTATGTTTCAAGGAATTCTGAATTAAACCAAGGGGCAATTTGAACGTTAGGGCTCGATCATAATATGTTGCTCGACTGATTGGGAAGTGTGTGTAAAGTGATTTGGAATGGCATTGTATTGTCCGTTTAAGTGGGCACCGTTCACTGTCAGCGCGTCACTTTAATTTTGAGTTAATACTAGGTAGATAGCCTTAGGAAAATTTAACTGAATTGAATTGAATATATTTTTGACATCCTTCATATAATGTGCGAAAATCTCTACTTTTTCCGTCTAAATGTGCAAAGTGCAATTATAGTAATTTATAATCAATCGTGTTTAGTACTACTTCTTAGACAGTTTGGACTGCTCTTTCTTATTTTAACATAACGGCAGCCAATATCTTACCGGAACAAGGACAGACGTCTGGATTTCCAGACATATTCCGCTCTTTTCACCATGCCTGATCAGACATGCAGTGTGACACAGAGTGACCGGAGAGAATGTGATCGGATGAGAAACAGGCTTAGATCTTTCGGCAACACAATGGGAATTTCGTGTCACACACGAGCACAAAGAAATATTTCATCAGACTACAGGAGCAGAATTAGCCGCTCAGTCAATCGAGTCATTGATATCGTGAGCTTCTCCATTGGCTGAAACTGGAAAGATTCAGCCAGACTGAGAATAGATCGATAAATCTCCCGATCACATGCTGGTAAAGGAGGCACACTGGAACATTAAATACAATGAAAACTCCGAACAAAATGGAAAGAGAATGGATGTCGGGATGGCAAACACGGCCGGGTCACTGCACAGGTTTAGATAGAGGACAATTCGGGAATAAATCTCTTTGTTTTCAATACCGGATATTAAAGGGATTAATGTGCAAGTTAAAATATATTTTGCAGAACGGAAATATCTAAGCAATCTTATCTGTATAAAACAATGCTTCATTTCCTGAAATAATGGAAAGGCAGAACTGCTGGGAAAAGCGACGTTTTGAGGAAGTTCAATTTATTAATCCGCTTGTTGAGCAGGTGTGGATTTATTTTCGAAATGGGAGAACTACTTGACCCTTTCAACTGAGCGGTATAGACATCTAAAATGTTTCAAAACTAAATTAGCGGGGGAGATCAAAAGAACTTTCAACTGCTCTCTGAATCTGGTCTGGGTCACTCCGTAGATAAATGTATTCGTGCAGCTGCTGAAATTCTGAATCACAGAACCCCAAAACTGTGCCTTGAAAAGCCGAATGGACATTTCCAGGTCTGTGTAGAGGCATCGCATGAGAATGAAGACCAGAGTGGTTGTCGCCCAACAGAGAAGGAAACTCGCCGACAGACTGAAGAGCAGAATGATGGATTGTCTCCGACTCTGCATCTCCGGATCTGTCTGTTTCCCGCAACTTCCCCGTCCCTTCAGCCCGCTGCGGACTCTGCTCGCCGCCAGTATCTGTCTGACGGTCAGAGCATTGACGGTCAAAATGAGGAAGAAAGGAAGTAACGGATTCAACAGATGGGCCACACAATAAAACCACTCAAACGATTCCGTGAAAGGAGGTGCGGGCCGATTGATACAGACCCAGTCACCATTTTCCAACAACGCTGCTCCATTCATATAAAGTAAATAAAATGGGACGTTTTTGAATAGAAACCGACAGATACTGCGCCGATTACCAATCCTGCAACTTTGGATATGCAGTACTTCGTTTTAAAGTTAGCGGAGCAAATGGCCACAAAGCGATCGAAAGTGAAAGTGACAGTAAACCACACGGAACAGTCAACGGCCACGTGACACAGGACGTAGTGGACAAGGCAGAACGGAGCGTTGTCCAGGATTCCGCAATGAAATCCGTATGCTCGACCCATCTGGTAGAACAGGACTTCGATAATCACCACCATTACATCCCCTGCAGCCATCGCCACCAGGGACCGCGTGACACATTTGGAGAGACCGCATTGTCCTCAGCAGAAAATGATGATTGCCACAAGGTTAATTGCAGTGACATAAAAGACCAAAAATTAGAATTAAAAAAAAAAAATCAAACACATTTTGCGTGGAGATACAGCCATTATCTGTTCGCTTGAAGTAAAATCGTTTGTTCGTCTCTGCTGGACGTTATCAGTGGAAGTAAAGAATACCTGTGTTTTTGCGGTTTGTTTGAAAGCCTGCCCGCAGCACAAAGCGCTTTACAGGAGCACCTGCTTCTTTGTCTCCTCACGTTCACCGATGCAGCAGCGATGAGTAGAGTCCAAGAATGATAGATCACAGAAACGCTCCCTTCGGCCCATATCTCCATGCCGACCGGCACGGCCATCTGAGCTGGTCCCGTCTATTCACGTTTGGATCACATCTCCCTGAGGCTTTCACATTTGTCAAACTGCCCAGGTGTATTTTAAATATTGTTAATGATTCACTATCGCCCATTTCCTTTGTCAGGCTGTTCAACACACAGAGCAACTTCTATGTGAGAACACGTCTCTCAGAATCCAACTACATTTCTGCTCTCTGATCGTAATATTTCCCCCTTTTTGCTCACGATTGCCGAACCCCTGGGAGATGAATGACAGTATCTCTACATTATTATCCGCCAATCAACTGCTGAAGGAATGAAATGCCACTCGGCCGAACCTCTCCCTGTAACTCAGGTCCTGGAGACCCTGCAGCATCTTTGTAAATACTGTCTGCACACTTTTCAAGTCAAGTCGCTTTTACTGTCAATTCGACCATAACTGCTAGTACAGTCCATAGTAGAAATGAGACAACGTTTTTCAGGACCATGGTGTTACATAACACAGTACAAAAACTAGACTGAACTACGTAATAAAAAAAAACAACACAGAAAAAGCTATACTAGACTACAGACCTACACTGGACTGCATAAAGTGCACAAAACTGTACCGGCATTACAATAAATAATTAAAAGGACAGTAGGGCGAAGTGTCAGTCCAGGCTTCGGGTACTGAGGAGTCTGATAGCTTGGGGGAAGAAACTGTTACATAGTCTGGGCGTGAGAGACCAGAATGCTTCAGTGCCTTTTCCCAGACGGCAGGCGGGAGAAGAGTTTGTATGAGGGGTACATGGGGTCCTTCATAATGCTGTATCCTTTGCAGATACAGCGTGTGATGGTAGGAAGAGAGACCCCGATGATCTTTTCAGCTGACCTAACTATCCGGGGCAGGGTCTTGCGATCCGAGATGGTGCAATTTCCGAACCGGGCAGTGATGCAGCTGCTCAGGATGCTCTCAATACAACCCCTGTAGAATGTGATAAGGGTGGGGGGAGGGAGATGGACTTTCGTCAGCTTTTGCAAAAAGTAGAGACGCTGCTGGGCTTTCTTTGCTATGGAGCTGGTGCTGAGGACCAGGTGAAATTCTCTGTCAGGTGAACACCAATTTCAGCGTACCTCTGCCTTTCTTATAACAGGGCGAGCAAAACTGTTCACAGAGCTCCAAGCGCGGTATCTCCAAGGAGAGAGGTAGTGTAATTGAAGTGCGTACCTAAACTTCTTTCCGAAGGTTTTAGTTACTATTCGATTTCAAGGTCAGATTCTGAAACCAAGATCTCGCACCCCAGCAAACATTCATCTGTTTTATTTTACTGCGTCGGGGACAAACCATTGCTATGACCAGAAAATTGTTACACGGTTTGGAAAGTGTGCAGTACTTTAAATGTTTTTTTTTAATCTGTAACATGCATGTCGAACAATGACAAAAGATAACACACAAGTAAACGCTACTAGGCAGTCACCTCTGACTGGGAGTGTTCCGAAGTAAAATGTTCTGACTGAACGGCGTTGGGAGTTCCTGTCTTTATTGTTACCACTTTTGACAGTGTTGTAACTTGAAACAATGACGATTCAACAATGTTGAAGCTCTAAAACGTTTCGATGTAAATGTGGTACATTTAGTATTTAGAACATTTATGGATTATATTCAGTAATACGGTTAATTTCGGTCTATTTCATCGTCATATTAACAAAGATTTGAAAAACAAAATTTACAGAGTGACCCATTTCAGTTCTGGCGCAGCTGCGTACCCGCGCATCTGAGAAGGAACAGCGCTGACACCGAGAAACATAGATCAGAATTTGTGACTGGAAAAACTTGGGAATTGTGAAAGAGTAGAAAACGGACCGTCCTTTAATTGAACAGCGCTGGGAGGGGAAAATAGAAAAGGAAAAGTTGAGTTTACCTTTCAGAAAGATGGAAGAGAAATATTTGGTGGAAATTGGTAAATTTGCAACTGGGCGCTCAGCCGCTGGAAGATGCGTGCGGGAGTGTCTGAGGAGCCACAAGAATCTCTGGATAACAGCCGTGGCGGCGCATCGTTTATCCTGAAATTGAATCCTACCGCACGGCACTGTCTTTAGACGAGTCTCTTTCACTCTTCCCTAACAAGCCGGCCTCGGTGACAAAGCACACGACACTACTGAGTTCCTGTCAATCTTCATTTGTTTCACAAATGTCCTTCAGCGATGGAGAATATTCGCCTTGATCTGGATTTTATGTGGCTGGAGACACAAGAATGCTGTGGATTGTTACGTTAATCATCCGATCAGGAAAATTAGAGAGACGGTAATAATATCTGAATTGTCTGTGATGCTCACTTCCCGTGAACCTGAACCAGAAAAGGGAACAGTATTTCACAAGTTGAAATCTAAGCTATTTACTGCCAGTTTAAACTGTATTCTACTGCTCACGTGACAGGGTTGGAAGGAATGCGGTCCGCTCATGACGGGAGGTTTCGATAGACATGGACTGTGTGTGTTACGTCCGTGCAGCTCGAAGTCTCACGTCACAACTGAGAAGTCTACGGGCAGTTCCAGTGACAAGTCTGCATGAGCCAAGTTAAAATATTAACACGGCAGGAGATTGAGAGGAACGAGACGGCATTTTTGGGATTTTTAATAAACACCGATTAAAATCACATCAGCAGTAGCTCAGAGCGGCGAGATTTCTGTGCTTTCGTATAAGTAATCGAAAGGCACTTACCCGGGATACCGACAATTACAATCACTGTGTAACAATTAGCACACTCTTCCAGCATTGTTAGTCCAAGGCTGTTAGTACTTGCAATTCTGTTCGGAATATTCACAATTTCTAAATGTCTTAAAAGTTGTAAGTAGCCACTAAGTCAATTCAAACAGATATAACAATGCTCAGAGAGCAAATTTCTTTCACACCTGCAGAGTAAAACTCTGTTGAGAGTCCACCGTGTCTGGATGTTTCCGCCCTCAATCGAGCTGAAGCACAGAATGGCGTACTTTTATAGAATAATCGGTTACTAATGATGAAAACAAATTGTACATTATTACTATTTACTACTAATAATTACTACTAATTAGCAATTATTTCTCTGTTTCAGCGATCCGTAATGCCAATGGGGAAATAACACGCCTTATTTCATCTAACTGAAAACAACACCAGTCTTGAAGCCTCAAGAGACGGCTAACGCTGGGACTACATCACCTTTTCCCAGTAACTCGTTTTATTGTACACGTTCAATACAGCAAAATAATACAGAAAGACATGGCAGAAGTAAAGGCAAACAAATGAGGTAAAAGTAAATGTCACTTTTGCCTAGTAACAAGCCTTATTGCATTTCGTTGTAGCTGTCGTCCCTTTCATCGGTGAAGACACAGTGGATGTAGGAACTGTTTCCAGCGTCACCTCTCTGTGGGAGTGGGGAAGATGTTGTGCAGTGGTGCATTGGAGCCACCTGGTGGTCCGTGTGTCCGGATGTGTTGCTATTGTAGTGGCTGTGAAGCTGGTATTGTGGCGGTGAAAAGTACTCGGGGTGAGCCATCATATTACTCATCATTGCAGATCCCTCTGCAACAGAGTTAGTCAGCTTTTCAATGTTCGTCATTGGTCGGGTCATACTATCCGTGAACTCCCTGCCAGGTGCCTCCATACGCTCCAGTGTTTGCTTTTTTTAAGTCCTCCTGCGCGAGAGCCAACAGCTGTCCATCGTTTGGCAATTTCCTTTTAGGTTTTTCTAGTCGCACCAACGTGCACCAAATCCTTCACGGCGAGGTTCGACACCAAACATGTCGCTTGATTTCGGTAAATGTGGCCTGCGCATGCCCAGTAGGAGGAGATTCGCCTGAATAACCATTTTAAAGTGGACGGAGGTACTTTCAAAAACGCCTGGTGTGGACGCCTATCGTTTTTACGCGAAACCGGCGTTTTCAAAATTATCCGGTATAATGCGGACGTCGCCTATGAGTCACTTACATTACGCTGGTGACTTTTTCCTGGATATGATACATTAACATTAATGTTTTGCATTTTTTGGCGCAAACCCTCACTATTTGCGCTGTTACCGAGTCAGTCACAAACACAGATGTTGACAAGTATGCGGCGCAAAATGCAAAACAATGAACCGAGCATTACAAACATTGTCCGCTGCTGTACCAGAGAGAGAGAGAAAAATAGTAAGCATTGTATCAAAATCGGTGTAAATGCAAGTAAGAACCAGTAAAGATGATACAGATTCACCAAGTTGGATTTCAGAAGGAAATTGATTCGGGGGAAAAGTGCGTATAAAGCTGCTGAAGTTACGTATGTAAGTGTGTACCTCTAATATATCTTATAACGTATCCGAATAAAATTTCCCACTGGTTCTGTGGATTTTGAAACGGTGAAGTAACGGACAAAGCCGATGATGAATCCACACGAGGAACAGTGAGATGCTGAACTTCTGTGGCGCGCAATTCGCTGTAGGAATACAATGAGCTGATAAGGCTGCCATTCACTGCCCTGTGGGTTACGAGCACAACCATGCACAAGTTTCTCCCTGGTGGGAATACCGGCATAATATAACAAAATAATTCCGGCCATGTACAGATTCCAAACGTATTCTTCTCATGGTTGAAAGTAAATATGCCCGTGTTCTTGGCATTACCTTCGCAGTGCCCTGCAGAAATAAATGCAGGACCGAAAAGAAGGACCACACTATCACATGAAGCCATATTAAACGCCATTATTAGCAGGCGCACACACACACACACACACACACACACACACACACACACACACACACACACACACACACACACACACAGACACACACAGACACACACAAACACACACACAACCCCGCGCGCGCGCGCGTAGGCATATAAGTACCAGAACATGGATGAAATTCTTTGTCGATCTCCCAGTTCATGCCTTTCTCCTCCCTGTCAGAACGCGTTCAACACGATATTTCACGGTGCAGTCAGATTAGATTAGAGGATTGAAGAAACAAAAGCGACATTGAAACAGCTGCAAGGCCATTTTGTAGAAACAAGGATTATTCGCGGCAGAATTAAAGAAGAAGAACAATAAATTGGGAGAACAGAGTAATGGGATTGGGCATGCAGTTGAGTACAAGGTAAAAATGAAGAGAGGCTAGGTTTCACTCTATATCTGTCAATCTCTGCTACAGTGTGAGAGTGTGGGTTTCATTCTGTATCTGTCAATCTCTGCCACAGTGTGAGAGTGTGGGTTTCATTCTGTATCTGTCAGTCCCTGTTACAATGTGAGAGTGTGGGTTTCATTCTGTATCTGTCAGTCTCTGTTACAGTGTGAGAGTGTGGGTTTCATTCTGTATGGGTCAGTCTCCGTTACAGTGTGAGAGTGTGGGTTTCATTCTGTATCTGTCAGTCTCTGTTACAGTGTGAGACTGTGGGTTTCATTCTGTATCTGTCAGTCTCTGTTACAGTGTGAGAGTGTGGGTTTCATTCTGTATCTGTCAGTCTCTGTTAAAGTGTGAGTGTATGGGTTCCATAATGTATCTGTCAGTCTCTGCTACAGTGTGAGAGTGTGGGTTTCATTTTGAATCTGTCAGTCTTGTCACAGTGTGGGTTTCATTTTTTTATTTGTCTGCCTCAGCTTCACCATGATCTTGGTAACTGATATTCTCCTTCCCAACTCAGATTGGTTCAAGCCAAACACTCGGCGCAGACCACCAAGTCGCAGGCTGTTCCTTCTCATCTGAAAATGGTTTGCTTTCGAACATCAAAAACAAAGCTGCTCATTGTGCCAACCAGTAGTCGCTTTGATGAAGCCATCCCTGAGAACGGACCTCCATTCCTGTGATCACATGGCAAGGACAAATGCATCTTCTTTGTCTATTTCCATTGCCTTTGCCTCGTTTCTGTCAATTGATTTGCAGATTATGGTTTTCTGAACAACATATATGTTCCTCTGTCGATATGCGTCCCTGCACATCTACCTATCTATCCATCTATCTCTATCTATCTGGCCATCTGCCGGGGTGCCTGTCCTCTGCCAGCCTGTTTCTCTGTCTCTTTGTCTTTGTAACTATATATCGTTCATCTACTTCTTCCCAGATATTGTGACTTTGACCAAGCCCACTTCGCAAGCAGATGGACAATGAGAAGCCGTTTTGAATATTTAAATACTTCTTTTCTCAATTTTTCCGGATTGATATCCATAAGGTAGATAAGCTGTGACATGGGAGTGATGTCAGATCATCATTCAATTTACACTTCAAGGGTATTTACAAAGACCGACTGAATTTCATGATCCAGTAGACAGCGAGTCGGCAGAGTGCAATCACTCACTTGCTGTCACAGTTTTAATTGTATTGATGATATATGGTTTGATGGACATGGAGTACACCAATGAAGTGAAGATTCACGTGAACTGGCTGAGAAAATGAAGCACAGTGAGTGGACAATCAGCTCAAATGAAAATACAAGTTCTCAGCTCTAACGTGTTGTCTGGACATACAACGTAATAATGTAAAAGAATGAATGCCTTTCTCCCTTATCAGACTGCCTATTATTGCTGTCATGTTTATTCATGGAAAGTCCCTGCATGAAGTCCTCGTACTGAGCGCTCAGGGCTCAATCGGAAGAGTTGCATTTTTCGTATTACTGTTTGTTATTTCTCCAATGGATTGTGTTTATATCGTTTTGTTAATTCTGAGTCTGAGTCTGAGCTAATTCCAGACTTTACTCTGCATTTGAGTTCATCCTGATCAAATCTCTCTCGCTACGTTCACAAGATCATACGGCTCCTGTGTCATCCAATCTCATGATCGCTGTGTCGTTCGTCCCACAACCGATATAAAATTTGACCAGGAAGTGGAGGACTTTTAAGTGGAACCTAATCAACAAACTACAAGTGGCCGCGAACTAAGCAACCTTGAATGGCTCCCCGAAAGTTTTTTGAATTTTGGAAGAAAATAAAATACCCGTGAGAAACACAGACTTCTGCAAGTCGAATAGGCTGCACAGTAAAATTATGAGGTCTGAATCTAATGTGATAGTTGAAACTGTATGGTCGTAATTTTGCACATTGCGACATCCCGTCTCCACTAGCAATGATTATTCTTGTTAATACACACACACACACACACACACACACACACACACACAAACACACACAGATGCTCACACGCTGTGGTGGATATTCAGTTTTTTTTTAATTGTTGGACTTGAATTATTTTTACTCATTCACCAACAATATTATTCTAATCTTGACATCAAATGCACGTTTTTGTTTAATCGAATCCATAATCACGAAGACTTCAAGCACAGACACGCTACGATTCAGTTTTAATCGGATAAGATATACAAATTTTGTTGCTCTATCCCGATGCAGCTTCATGGGGAGTAAATATATATCCCCGAGTCTAAAAATACGTCAGTCACCTTGTCAAACTGAAATGCAATATTTACAATATTAGCACCAAGTTTCAATTATAAATTTCTTTTTTAATGACGACGTGCTTCATGGTACAGTCTATTGGAACACAAAGCGATGTTTTACAATAAATTTATTATAAATTATATTTATATAATATTTATAATTATTTTTAATTTATTATAATATTTTAATATCATATAATTATAGTATTTATTGTCCTTTAGAGGATTTATTTCAATTACTAACGCTATTTTCTTCATCTCTGAGACTAGTGAAAGCGTTAAAATCTGCATGTGGTTGTGAATGACAGTATTATGGACACTTGGTTATGGAACTGTGTTTGATGTATGAGTATGATTGGCATCTCAGGCTTACCGGGTCCGAATGCGCTGCGAAAGAGGAAATTAAGTTAGGAAGAGAGTTGTACCACCGACTGCGGCGAACATGACTGTATTTGACAGGGAGGATTTCACTTTGAAGGCGACGAACAGCTGGTCCTCTCGGATCAATTCAAACAGTGATGACCATATTCAGAGATCAAAGAAAATTTATTACGAAAGTAGCCACATGTCACCATATAGGTAGTAACGACTATCCACATTTTTCTGGCATACTCAAATAAACCCAGTAACCATAACTGAATCAATGAATGCCCGCACCAAGAACGCAAAACGAACGAGTGCAAAATAAAATCAAATGTGCAAATACAAACATAGTAAATAATAAGAATAATATAGGCCCTCCTTGAGACCATTGCAATTCTGATAAGATGAGTACGCTACTAATTTTAAGTGAGAGCACATCCTAGAAAAGTCAGAAGTTTCAAAGTTTTCAAAAGCAGAGTATACTTAAAGTCGGAGGAATGTGTACAATATATATCCTGAAATTGTTTTTCTTCAGAACCATCCAGTAACCAGAAACAGTAGAGTGTCCTAAAGAGTGAATGACAGTTAAATGTTACAACATTCCCCGCAGCTCCACCCTCCCACGCGTAAGCAGCAGCAAAGCAAAGATCCCACCCTACACCACCAGCAAAAAAAATGATCGGCGCCCCCATCTAGCATTCAAGCGTGAAGCGAAACATCAATAAAGACACAGATTTGCTGTACCCCAAAGACTATTTGTTCACCCGGTGATTCGACATACCACAGGCTCTCTCTCTCTCTCTCCCTAATAAGGGAAAAAGATTTAGCCCCGAGACTCAAACACTCGCGGAGTTATGGTGTTAATAATCTGTTGCCTTCACTTTCTCTGCCCAAAGAACTCGGGTCTCTCGGCACACAGCCAACAGCCCACTTGCTGCTTTTGATCTTCTGCCGTTCAGGAGACACCGATTTCCTGTAGAAGCACCAAAGTCGAGTCCGCCCGCTTCTAGGCCCACGAAATCCGGAAGCTCCGAAGGCGCCCTAATCTTGTAGGCCGAGTGGATTAACGGCCTGTCGTGAAACCCCTTTGGCGGGTCCATTCCCGCCAATAATCGAAGTCAGCGTGTAACGCCAGGCCAGGATCTTCAAAATAAACCTAAAAGGGAACAAGATAGATATTAAAGACAGAAATAGAGCTGCTTCCGAAGGTGTTGGTAGAAAGTAAGTAGGAAGATGGTAGAATAAGAACCGCCTGGGGAGAGGGCAAGCGAGAAGGGAGTGGATGTCGCCAGGTTGGCGAAATAACAGTCTGGGTGATGATAGCTGAACAAGGCAAATGGCGGCAGAAGAAGGAAGCTGATAGGAGAGGCGAGTGGATCCAAGGAAACGGGAAGGAAGAGGGGCGTCATGGGAAGGCGATAGGTGGATCAGGCAGAGCGATAAGAGGCCGAAGTGGGAAAAGTAAGGAGGGGAAAATACCGGAACTCAACGGAAATCGATGTTCTTGCCATGAGTTTGCAGGCTACCTGGACGGAATTTGAGGTGTAGCACATCCGGCCTGAGAGTAGCCTCATTGTGGGACGAGAGGAAGCCACAGGTCTACATATCGCACCGTGAATGGGGATCGGAAAGAACATGGTTTGCCACTGGGAAATTTCGCTTCTGTTGATGGAGTTTAGGAGCGACGAAGTGTTAATTAACTTGAAGAAAGGTCTTGGCCAGGAAGGTCGACAGATTAATCATTTCCAAAGATGCTGCCTAACCTGTTGAGTTCCTCCAGCATTTTGTGCTTGTTGCAGTGAATCTGATTAAACGTTTACAAGCGTTCAATATCTCCGTGAGCCTGAAAATGTATAAGTTTAAGGTTCTTCACTATGTTACAGGGGCATACAAACATCTTATTCTTTATTTTACATTTCTATTGCAAGATCTATAACCGAGACAATTCCCAGAGTGAAACAGAGCAGCCCATTGACAGTATAACATTGGTCTATGGTGACAAAGTCCATGGATGCTCGGAAAGGACAAGATCAACAATAACAATCATGAAACCGAGAGATGAGCCTGAGATTGTCTCACAACATCATTCACTGACTTCTCCAATCGTCATTTCTTCATCTTTGAGATTTTGCAATTTCGTGTCAAGCTATTCATACCTCATCACAATTGGGAGTTTACTTGAATGACATCATGTTTATTTTAAACTCAGCTTTTCGAAAACACTTCAGCCTTGTGTGATATTAATTAGTTCGTGTAATGGAGCGAGTGTAAATGAACGGCCGTGCAGATTCGTCAGCTCAGAGTTTCTCCAGCGAGATCGCGGACAGCTGGAAGACAGGGTGAATCTCACACAGCATGCGTGAAACCATTGACCGTGTGAGGAAGATATGGTACTTGGTCATTGCCGTGATCGGTGTCCCTGGTAAGAACACAAGCAAATTAACTTTTTAAGTTTTGTGTGCGCGGTCCGTGGACTCGTTCAGTGACCGACAGCGCTGTGATGTCGGATTGTCAGAGAGTGCGGTGGAGACATTGCGACCAATCTCTGCGTTCGTTCAGAAGTTCCCTTGCTTTTTAATTCATGGCTTCTGCTGGACGTATACCGGCAGCTGAAGCGGCCGTACAGAGGAAGATCGGGTAGATGGATTCATTTTGTAGATTCATAGCAGGCAGTTGTGATCTATCAATGCAAAGTCGCTGTCAAGTGAACCCCGATCATCCAGCGCGCTCGCCACCTTTACTGCTATTTGGTTTTATACCGTTTCATTAGAGCAACGTGCTTTAAATTCAAAATTCAAGGTATTGTGCTCTGATTAAAGAAATACCTGCAAATTTGAAGGGAGCGCGGGAAGCGAATGGTCTTTGAGATTCAGGGGAGAGTGGTCGATTGCAGTTGTAAGTCAGACTCCGAATATAAGTCAAGTAAGGGCCTGTGTGCGTGTTTTGTACCAGGGTTTATTACCACGCCCTGTTATCCGTGAAGTGAAGCAGGAGTTAAGAGCAAGCCCAGCGGTGTCCGTTAAGGGGTCAGATGGGGTAAGGTACACGCGATACTCCGCACTTGTACAATATGCTTCGGAACATTTAGAATAATGCTGAAGTAATTCGAAGCGGCCCCAAAAGAGGCAGATCTTTTGAAGTACCTACACTGTCTTTGATTATATAAGCACTAGCGTTCAGACTTTAAAGTTCAGCGGGTGAAGCATAAACCTCAAAAACGAAAATTGAAACTGTCTGATCGGATTCGTTGAGAGCGTGTGAAGGAACCCCGGCCAAGTGTAGTTGCGGAATTTAAAAGAAGCCATTCAAGCGGAGGTGGGGTGGGGTTGCTGTGTGCGGGTGATAAACGGGGACTCAAGAAGGAGACGCAGGCATTGGAACAGTGGAAGTGAATTTGCTTTGAACTTTGTAGATGGACAGAGGTGGAGGGAGCGGGACTTCGCTGCACAGTGAGAGTGCCAGGACATAGGTGACAGGAACGCGGTAATCAGCATCGCTGAGAAAGTTGCCGAGGTACCCAGGTTTTACACATCAGTCCAAAACCTGACGGGGGGAGATTTATATTGATTTCTCTCAAGCGCTCTCGGCGATCCGTTGATAACGCCTCCTTCCCAAACCCTGTTCCTTTTCCAGTATCGAGTACCTTCTCCGTTCAACCCGCATGCATTCGAGACAGGGATCTGAGATTCCCGCATTACTCCTTTTAAACCCCCAGAAGTCAGTTGGCTGCACAGTTTGATTGTTCTCAATTTCCAGCTTGTCTCTGCCCTGAGACCCACTGATCGGTGAGACAGTAATTCACTCATTCTGTTTGCTGTTCCCCCAGTGAATTTAGTGGCGATTGCGATCCTGTCCCGGGGAAAGTGCGGCCTCTCCACCTGCACCACTCGCTACCTGGTGGGCATGGCGACGGGGGATCTACTAACCATCATGTTTAATGTCATATTGTGGCGGATCAGTTATTATTACTTCCCCGGGACTTTCCTGGATATCACCCCCGTGTGCAGTGTGATCTCTGCACTGGCAGAGGCAGCTACTCACTGTTCTGTCTGGTTCACCGTCATGTTTACATTTGATCGGTTTGTCGCCATCTGTTGTCAGAAACGGAAAGCAAATTATTGCACTGGGAAAACTGCGGCTGTGGTTCTCACAACAACCGGCGTTCTGCTCTGCTTTACTAATGTGCCGTTCTTCTTCATATATCACTCTATGAAAGTGATTGACAATATACCCTGGGACTGTATTATAAAGCCGGGCTACTATATGGATCCCGGGTGGGTGGGATATGACTGGTTTACCACAGTTCTAACGCCATTACTCCCGTTCGTGTTAATACTACTGCTCAACGCTTTGACAGTCAGACATATTTTGGTGACTAGTCGCGTCCGTAAGGGGCTGAGGGGTCAGAACAAGGCGGAGAACCACAGTGACCCGGAGATGGAGAGCAGGAGGAGGTCTGTGATCTTACTTCTCACCATCTCCGGAAGCTTCATCATCCTGTGGTCAGTGACTGTTGCCGAATTCCTTTATTACACCATCGCCGGATTGGATCCAAAGAATTACAACGATTCGGAATACATATTTCAACAGTCTGGATACATGCTGATGATATTAAGTTGCTGCACAAACACGTTTATTTATGGGGTAACTCAGTCCAAGTTCAGAGAGCAGTTCATCAGCGCAGCGAAATATCCGCTCACGTCAATTATTCAATAAATTAATGAACAGAATATCTAAGATCTTCTCACAGGCGGTCGCAGTGTTTTCATCTTGTTACTATTGAACTGACTGTCACCGGAGAAAGTGGTAGAGGTGAGAAATAATCTGTTTTATAGCCCGAGATAGACACAACACGGGAACAGACTCTTCGGCATCCGCAGCCCGCGACCTCCACCTCCTAACAATTACTCACCTCATTCGAGCATTTTCTTCACCATACTCCCGCTCCCGTTACCGCCACACCCCTTTTAGACAGTCCGCACGAACTTACAGTAAACCTTACACTTGTCCTTCGCCTTAGAAAACCCTGTTGTGGAGAAATATTTAACACCGCAGAAATCATGCATTCTGATTATAATTGTGCAAATTCCTATGGAAAACCCAGATGCCCACTCTGCTCCAGGGAAAGAATGTCATCTCACCTGACGAGTTCGATTAAATTTCCACCCGAGGAAACTGCATGTCGAATCGCCTCTGCATTCACTCCAGTACAGTCGCAAGTTTATTATCTCTTTTCTCAGCTAAAGCTGGTAAAGCCTGAGGTATGGACATGGGAAAGCGCACTCATTTCTCAATTGCTAGCAACATTCGGACTATTCTGGCGGTGATTAGCATTGTGGCTTTCGGGAGATTTACATAGATTTTGCCGGGTAATAGGTTAATGTCATTGCGTGGTGACTTAGGGATAACACCAGTTGTAGATATTCATATTGGGACATTGATTACCCTGTTCGTGTACCATAGACTTTCTATTTCCTCTTTCAAGTTAGCATATTTCGGGTATCTTGGCTTTTCGATTTTCTGTAAGTGGTGTGTTATCCGGAATAGTTGTATCTTTCATTTCCAGAATCTTTCATTTCCCTCTTTCACGCCAGCATAGTTCAGATGACTTTCCCTTACTGATTTCTCTGGTGCTCTGCGTGTTTTGGATAGCCATGCCTCTTTATAGGTCGATTTTACTGGTTTACCCTGGAATATTATATCCAGACGGGTATCGGGTACTGCTCTATCTGCAATGAACGATCAGTCGTATTATAATTGTAGGACTCGGCCTCTGAAACTGTATTTATACTAATGTATGGTGCCTTTTGTATCATGCGTTTGTATCGTAAAGCACGGTTTTGGTGAATAACTCTTAACGCTGCTTTCTGCCTGTGTAAGAAATCAGACTGAATTAAACTGTTGCGGGACTCTGTAATGTGTTGGATAGCTTATGTGTTTTCCTCGGCATTCTCTGCTTTAATCGTCTTGAATTTGTTGGAATTTTATTGTGTAATTTTGATATTTTCGTGCTAACCACTAGACACCCTTTTACCACCAGCAACCGCTCCGTTTCTGGAAGGTCTCCAACATTGAAACAGGCGTTGGACGCTTCCTGTCGACATCTGCTCTGCTCCGATTGAGGGGATGTCGATAGAAGGTCACATTCATCCATTGGTTAATCATTTCATCCATGGCGTCGCTGAAGAAGTAGCTTCACTGTTTCTGACATGTGGAGAGTGTGATAGGACAGTGTGGAGTGAGATGTACTCTGTGTCTGACCACGGGTATGTGTGATGGGACAGTGGGGAGGGAGCTTCACTCTGTGGCCCAGGGCGGGTTGGACGGGATGATGACCGGATGACGGGATGACGGGGTTTAACTTTCATTGTGTTTGTGATCCCCGGAATGCTTAATGGAACGTGCAGGGAGTTTCACTCAGTGTCTGAGGAGACGAGGCCGAATGCGCTTCACTGTGTGTCTGACCCCGTGAGTGATGCGAGGATGAGGAATGAGCCTCACTGCGGGGCTGCCTCAATGTTACAGCGTTCGGCTGGAGCCGGGTCCGATGGAACCGTTGGGAATGAAACCCGGAGCGCGGACGTTAAAGGGGAGGATGGCTTTAAAGGGGCGGCGGGGACGCGGCCAAAATGCCCCAATCCCAAACCACGGTTCATACATTCAGAAGTTCACAATCTCACTCTCAGTCCGGGTCTGGGTTCCTGCAGAGATCTCAGTTCCTTCTTCCATTTCTGACTGAAATGATTGTACGGCGGACTGAAACAGATGGAATGATACAAATGAAATAAGCATATTACACATCTGCTTCAGTAATAGGACAGTGGGTTAATGGTTCAATAACACTCATTAACAAATATTGTCAGAAAACCCACTGATCGGCTGAAATTTTATCACATTATTAACACAAACACTCATCCGATTGACGAGGGTCAGTATGAGGCGGTGGAGAGCGGGGACAGATCGGTCTGTCAGCCAGTTTGATCCCAGATCCAGCACCGTCGGTGATGGGTTTGTACTGAGAGCGGAGACAAGATCCTCGGCACCAGAATCTGTGAAGCCGACATTGTGCGGACTGGAGAAGAGAGAGTGTGATGGTAAAGGACACAGAAAGAGAGGAGACGGTACAAATCCCCAGTGTTTATCAGGAACACAATTACTGATCACATTAATATTCAGTGTCGACACCCAGAGACTGTAAACGCAATCTCCCAAAGTCTGGTAGTTATCACCAGTGTCTGTATTTTACAATTTGGGTTCCTCAGAGATGCCGACACCAGTTTCAATCCTGAATCTCCCAGTTTCTTTTCACTCAGGTTCAGCGTCGTTAGTAACCCAGTGGGACGGGTGGTCAGCAGCACTGAACACCCTGGGAGCAGCATGCCCTGGATTAAACTGTACACATTGTCAGACATCTTGCACCGAAATTCAGGATCTATGATTCTGTATTGGGGTTCTCTGTCTCTTCGGCTGTCAACAAAATCAATTTTGTCATTGAATTCATCAAAATCATCCAATATAAACAGCAACCCCTCTGGGTTGTGTTCCACTTGAAGGCGACGTTTGTGTTCATTAACTATACGCCAACTCAGAGACGGGTGTCAGTATTATCTGACAACGTAACGTGCCATCTCCGTCAGGCTGTATAAACGTTAAAGTGACAGACTCAGTCCAGATTGCGCGTGCAAGGAAATGTGGAAAATCTTCATGAATCTTGTCATTCCCCGTGACGCCGCTAGTTACTCCATTGTGTAGATACTGAACCGGGTCAATAACTTTACTGTTTTTTTTATAGGCGGCCCAATAGTAACAGGTGTTACGGATTCAGCAACAATAAATATATGAGAGAGGCAGGGGTTTTTATAACAAATAACACGTTTATTAAATACTGAAAAACAAACCCCCAAATGTAAACAAACCACTCACGTACCAGGAAATCAGCTTATCAGTTCTTAAAGCAATGAAGTTTAAACAGTTCTTAAAGCGATGTTGCAAAAACAGTTATTCAAAGTAGTATTGCAAAAGTTCAAATGCTTACAGTACATTTAAAGGAGAGACTTTTTAAGACGATTTAAATTGTCCTTCACGTCGTGTTGTTGCGATTCCCAGTCGAACTACTATACCCACGAAGAATTTACGAAGATGGAAAATGAAATTGCTTAAAGGCACTGACCTGTCGTTTACAACACTGTACTCAATCCTTTCTGCTATTTCACAGGGATCAACACGAGCACAGTCAACGAATTCCTTCCGAATGAGGATCAAACAAGTTCGAAACTGTTTCACCGTCGAAATCAACTTTTCTCGATCTTTTAACGCCCGAACTCCGATCTTGACTCTCCACTGATTTTTAACTAGCAGAATTATAAAGAAACTGCTGGCAATGACCTTTTAAACTTTAGGCGTTAAATAAAACTCCATCTTTCAACTAAACTGCGTCATAACATTAAATCATGCAGTGGCATGAAGTCAACATGGTAAATCCAGCCACGAACTGCCCCTTCTCACAGGGACTGGTCTTCCTTTTACACCCTGTAAGAAAACGTGTCACATGACCTCTACTGGCGGGAAAATGTCGTCACTCCACCATCACAAGACCATTACCACAAGTCCAGTATAGGTTCAACACCTGTCACGTGACAAGTACACCACTGTCACGTGTCACGGGTACGTAACACAGGGATCTCGAGGAGCAGATAGGGAAACTGATCCTGGAAAGGTGTCAGAAGAACAGAGTTGTTGTGATGGGAGATCTCAAATTCCTAAATATTGATTGGCATCTCTTTAGAGCCAGGGGTTTACCTGGAGTGGAGTTTGTTAGAACATAGAACATAGAATATTACAGGACATTAAAGTACTTCGGCCCACAATTTTGTGCCGACCCTCAACGCCTGCCTCCCATATAACCCCCCAGCATAAATTCCTCCATATACCTGTCTACTAGGCTCTTAAACTTCACTAGTGTATCTGCCTCCACCACTGACTCAGGCAGTGCATTCCACGCACCAACCACTCTCTGAGTGAAAACCCTTCCTCTAATATCCCCCTTAAACTTCCCTCCCATTACCTTAAAGCCACGTCCTCTTCTACTGTGCAGTGGGGCCCTCGGGAAGAGGCGCTGGCTGTTCACTCTGTCTATTCCTCTTAATATCTTGTACACCTCTATAATGTCTCCTCTCATCCTCCTTCTGTCCAAAGAGTAAAGCCCTAGCTCCCTTAATCTCTGTTCATAATCCATGCTCTATAAACCGGGCAGCATCCTGGTAAATCCCCTCTGTACCCTTTCCAATGCTTCCACGTTAGGTGTATACAGGAAGGATTCTTGACACAATATGTAGAATGCCTATGAAGAAATGTGGCAAAAAATTGAATAAGATTTGTCAAACATGATATTCCACGCACAAATCTATGTTGACTGTTCCTAATCGGACCCTCTCTATCCAGATAATTATATATACCATCTCTTAGAATATTTTCCATTAATTTACCGAGACTGTGACGTCTGATGATGTCAAACACGTCCCCACCCCCGACAGTTCCGACTTCCTTGAGGTGTTTAGTAAATAGTTCGCAACCACACTACTGCCCCATCAGTGCATGACAATGCTATATAGTGAGGGTATCACGATGACAGTTTGACCTTTTCTAACCGGTGGGAGGAACATATAACACGTGTAAGACTAGTTATTCGGAGACTGTTAAAACTCGCCTGTTTGTGAAATTAGACTGAGATCCGCGTCCCCGAGGTCTCTTCTTTGGGATCTGTCTCAATGTTTTCTGTATTTTAGGTGTGTTTGGAATGGCAAGATCTATTAAATAAGTTGCCCTTGCTTGTTTATCCTGTACTACTGCACCGACCTGTTATTATGGATTGTCCAATCTCCAATACGTTGATCTGACATAATAAAATTTGTGGTATTTGACTCTAAAAATGAATGAAATTGTATGCATGTAAGGTGTTACTTCATTTCCAGGTTTGCATTTTAAGCCAGATTTAGATGAATGATATTTGCATTTGATTGCGGCTGTGTAACTATTCAGATTGTGTTGAGCGGTTACGGGGTCCTGTAATGCTTTCAATTGTCTATGTTTTTTTTCATGGCATTTTTTAAATTTATCGAGCTTGCTTAGATCGTGGGTATGTCTTCCATGAGGAACCATGCTCTTCCATTGGTTCACTTTGTCTTTAGTAGTGGTAATTAAGGGGCTGTAGCTTGGGAGAAAATAGCGTTTAACGGCGACTCATTTGTTTGCATCTTCGGAAGCAGCTTTATTTCTGTCTTTAATATCTCTCTTGTTCCCTTTTAGGTTTATTTTGAAGATCCTGGCCTGGCGTTACACGCTGACTTCGATTATTGGCGGGAATGGACCCGCCATCGGGTCTCACGACTGGCCGTTCTTCCACTCGGCCTAGAAGATTAGGGCGCCTTCGGAGCTTCCGGATCTCGTGGCCTGGAAGCGGGCGGACTCGACTTTGGTGCTTCTACAGGAAATCGGTGTCTCCTGATCGGCAGAAGATCGAAAGCAGCAAGTTGGCTGTTGGCTATGTGCCTAGAGACCCGAGTTCTTTGGGCAGAAAAAGTGAAGCAACAGATTATTAACACCATAAATCAGCGAGTGTTTGAGTCTCGGGGCCAACTCTTTTTCCCTTATTAGGGAGAGAGAGAGCCAGTGTATGTCGACTCAAAGTGTGAACAAATAGTCTTTGGGGTAATGCAATTCTGTGTCATTATTGATGTTGTGCTGCACGTTTGAATGCTAGCTGGGGATGTGGCGCTGATAATTTTTTTTTTGCTGGTCGTGTAGTGTGGGATCTTTGCTTTGCTTCTGCTTACGCATGGGAGGGCGGAGCTGCGGGGAATGTTGTAACATTTAACTGTCATTCACTCTTTGGGACACTCTACTGTTTTTCGTGGATGGTTCTGAAGAAAAACAATTTCAGGATGTATATTGTACACATTCCTCCGAGATTAAGTAACCTTTTGAAACCTTTGAAACTTTTTACTTTTCTAGGATGTGCTCTCACTTAAATTTAGTCACGTAAACTTCTTATCAGAATTGCATTGCTCTCAAGGAGGGCCCATATTATTCTTATTATTTACTATGTTTGTATTTGCACATTTTGTTGTATTTTGCACTCGTTCGCTTAGCGTTGTTGGTGCGTACGTTACATGATTCGGTTATGGTTACTGGGTTTATTTGAGTATGCCCGCAAAAATGTGGCTAGTCCTTTCCACCTATATGGTGATATGTGGCTACTTTCGTAATAACTTTACTTTGAACTCTGAATATGGTCATCCCTGTTTAAATTGATCCGAGAGGACCAGCTGTTCGTCGCCTTTAAAGTGAAATCCTCCCTGTCAACTACTGTCATGTTCGCCGCAGTCGGTGGTACAACTCTCTTCCTCACATAATTTCCTCTTTAGAAGCGCATTCGAACTCCGTAAGCCTGAGATGCCAATCGTACTCATACGTCAAACACATTTCCATAACCAAGTGTCCATAGTCCATTCACAACCACCTGCAAATTTTACGGCATTCACTAGACTCAGAGATGAAGAAAATAGCGTTAGAACTTTAAATAAATCCGCTAAAGGATATAAATGCTATAATTATATAATATTGTAATATTATAATAAATAATTAAACAAACATATCAAAATTATGCAAATATAATATATTATAAATATCCCGAAATAATATTTAGGGAAGACGATTGCAAAACATCGCTTTGTCTTCCAATAGACTGTACCATAAAGTACGTCGTCATTAAAAAAATACATTTATAATTGAAATGTGGTGCTAATAATGTAAATATTGCATTTCAGATTGACAAGGTCACTAACGTATTTTTAGACTCGGGGATATTTATTTGCTCCCCATGATGTTGCATCGGGGTAGAGCAACAAAAATTGTATATCTAATCCGATTAAAACTGAATCTTAGCGTGTCTGTGCGTTAAGTCCTCGTGATTATGGATTCGATTAAACAAAAACGTGCATTTGATGTCAAGATTAGAATAATATTGTTGGTGAATGTGTAAAAAAAATTCAAGTCCAACAATTAAAAAAAACTAAAAATGCATTAAATATCCACTACAGAGTGAGTGTGTGTGTGTGTGAGTGTGTGTGTGTGTGTATGTGTGTGTGTGTGTGTGTGTGTGTGTGTGTGTGTGTGTGTGTGTGTGAGTGTGTGTGTGTGTATGTGTGTGTGTGTGTGTGTGTGTGTGTGTGTGTGTGTGTGTGTGTGTGTGTGTGTGTGTGTGTGTGTGTGTGTGTGTGTGTGAATGTTCGTGTGTGTTTGTGTATTAACAAAGATAATCATAGCTAGTGGAGACGGGATGTCGCAACGTGCAAAATTACGACCATATGGTTTCAGCTGTGACATTAGATCTTGACCTCATAATTTTACTGTGCAGCGTATTCGACTTGCAGTAGTCTGTTTTTCTCATGGGCATTTTATTTTCCTCCAAAATTCAAAAGATTTTCGGGGAGCCATTCAAGATTGCTCCGTTCGTGGCCATTAGTAGATTCTTGTTAAGGTTCCACTTAAAAGTCCTCCACTTCCTGGTCAAATTTTATATCGGTTGTGGGACGAACGACACAGCGATCTTGAGATTGGATGACACAGGAGCCGTATGATCCTGTGAACGTAAAAAGAGAGGTTTGGATCAGGATGAACTCAAATGCAGAGTAAAGTCTGGAATTAGCTCAGACTCAGACTCAAAATTAACAAAACGATACAAACACAACCCATTGGTGAAATCTCAATCAGTAATACGAAAAATGCAACTCTTTCGATTGAGCCCTGAGCGCTCAGTACGAGGACTTCATGCAGGGACTTTTCATGAATAAACATGACAGCAATAATAGGCAGTCTGATAAGGGAGAACGGCATTCATTTTTTTTACATTATCACGTTGTATGTCCAGACACCACATTAGGGCTGAGAACTTGTATTTTCATTTGAGCTGATTGTCCACTCATTGTGCTTCATTTTCTCAGCCAGTTCAGGTGAATCTTCACTTCATTGTTGTACTCCATGTCCAACAAACCATATATCATCAATACAGTTAAAACTGGGACAGCAAGTGAGTGATTGCACTCTGCCGACTCGCTGTCTACTGGATCATGGAATTCAGTTGGCCCTTGTAAATACCCTTGAGTGTCAATTGAATGATGAACTGGCATCACTCCCATGTCACAGCGTATCTACCTAGTGGATATCAATCCGGTAAGATCGAGAAAAGAAGTATTCAAATATTCAAAACGGCTTCTCGTTGTCCGCACTCTTGTGAAGTGCGCTTGATCAAAGTCACAATATCTGGGAAGAAGTAGATGAACGATATATGGTTACACAGACAGACAGACAGAGAAACAGGCAGGCAGAGGACAGGCACAGCGTCAGTCGGCCAGATAGTTAGAGAGATAGATGGATTGATAGGTAGATGTGCAGAGACGCATATCGACAGACGAACATATATGTTGTTCAGAAAACCATAATCTGCAAATCAATTGACAGAAACGAGGCAATGGCAATCGAAATAGGCAAAGAAGATGCATTTGTTCTTGCCATGTGATCGCAGGAATGGAGGTCCGTTCTCAGGAATGGCTTCATCAAAACAACTACAGGTGGACACAATGAGTTGTTTTGTTTTTAATTATCGAAAGCAAACCATTTTCAGATGAGAAGGAACAGCCTGTGACTTGGTGGTCTGCGCCGAGTGTTTGGCTTGAACCAGTCTGAGTTGGGAAGGACAAAATCAGTTACCAAGTTCACATGTAAGGGGAAAGGGCCATAAAGTTTGAGTCAACGAAATTGAAAGCTATTAGATTAATGTGATAAGGGAAAGATAGGAATAGAGGTTTTCAGGAGTACACGCAGAGACAACTCTGTGGAGTCCAGCCATCGCGGAAGTGAATGACCCAAAACTGGGATCTTGAAGGTTGTATCAGGATGACGAGGAGCGCCCAGCCAGCGTGGATTATTTTCCCGCAGTATTACCTTTCCCATGCGTTGACTCTTTGTGGCGGGTTCAAACTTACTGGGCGCACACACAGGTATTTACCATTCTTTTATAACACAGTCGCTTTCCATAATGTGCATTTCATCCTCGAGGAACTCTCGCGATTTTTTGAATGTGATTCACCTGTCATTACACCACGTCAAACAGGGTCTCGGCGGGAAACGTCGGCAGCGCTTCTCACTCGAGATGCTGCCTGGCCTGCTGGGTTCCTCCAGCATTTTGTGTGTGTGGTTGTTTGAATTTCCAGCAGCTGCAGATTTCCTCGTGTTTGCACATCAACCAATGCCTCCACTTTACCCACTTCCATAGTTCGGCCTGTTTTGGCCTCAGGGATTTGACAATGTAGACCATATTATTTTTCCACAAAGTGTGTATCGCTACGATGTCATTCCAAGGTGTGAAAGAGAAAAAATGGTTAGAACACCTCCAAAGTAGCAGAGTCTGTAGAAAGTGAATCCCCGTTAACCCTAACCCACATGATTGAGTCAAGGGTGCAAGTGTGCTAATTTTCAACATGGAGATGACAGGGCGGTGAAAGATCAATTAGACCATGGAACTTTATGCGAAATATAGGCCGTTATTTAGGATTATATGGTATCGGGGCAGGAAGGTGTCATGGGCAACATCGGACAAACAATGAAAGATAAGAGCCGGAATAAGAAAAAAAACAGCAGTGTGTTCTCTGTCGTTGTGAGGTGTCTAGTTGGAAGATGAGCTTCCGTTCTCCTCATTTATGTTATGCCGACGATGTTGTGTTTTATTTTCCAATGTAGTGGAGACATCATTGTGAACCCTGAAAGTGCAGTAGGCTGGGTCGGCAGGGCATAGCCCTAATAAGCTAATTAAGGTCTGAGACAGCGGTCAAAGTTATCTCAGAGCTCAAATCTCTTGCTGTGCCCAAACTTTTGAATGGTGCTCCTTTCCTACTTTTCACTGTAAAATTGTACAAAACAAAAATAATATACTAAACTTGCTTAAAATGTTGAAAAAAAAGTTTTATCTTTAACTTTATGACTTCTGGAGATCATTTCAACTTTTCTTCACTTAAATATTCACAGTAACATAAATTTTGACCAGTGGTGCTCCAAATGTTTGCAAGCCTCTGTATGTCGCTAATACTTGTTTAGCTTCTCTGTGTAACACCCCCTGGCCCTCCGCTTCAAGGAGAGAATGACAGATTCTCCGCTGATATCGGAGAAGTTCCATGTTCGGCAATTTCCTGGTGAAACACTTGTGCAGCGGCTCCACAACAATCACGTCCATCACTCATGGGGAGCAGAAAATCAGACTGCTATTATATATTATTGCATCATGACTTTTCCCGTCGGTGACGGCATCTGTGCAGAACGTATTGGATGTCCCATTGTAAATCTGCTTCCATACCTTCATTGATGTTCGGACTTCCATTTCTTTCTTCGTGTCCACATCAACGCTCCCGAGAACGCCGTCACACTTTGTGAATATCCCAGCCATACTCACCCATGGAAGGTAACCTCGTACCTCAATGTTGACCCCTGTCTGCCCTTCGCTGGCTAGCTGACAAAATGACAAATTTAATCCCGCAAGCGACCACACATTGATTGAAGGGCTCTTCTCGTGAGCCATTCTGTTCAGGCCATTCAATACGTAAGTAAACCGAGGTGGCATATTAGGAACATAAAAACAGAATAAACAATGTTGTGTTGTGTTTACAATGGAAGTGTCAAATAGGCAAATGCCATTGTCTACAACACTATCAACAACGCTAGCAATTTAGCGCAACTACCAAACAATTGTTGTTACAAATGTAATGAATGTAGATGCTATGTCGGTTTAAACATATACACAAATTCGAGGGTCATGTGTACAGCGGTTGAATTACTTTGCTTCATACCAGTGCGAGTATTGGTGGCTGCTGGTTTGCGACACGAAATACTGCATGCATATCAATTGTATTCACATGCAAAATGCCTGGGGCATCTCCGCAGGTCAGGCAGCATATATGGAAATGAACAAACAGACGACGCTTCGGGCCAAGACCCTTCATCAGGGGATAGAAATGAACGAGGAAGATAGCAGAATAAGAACCTCTTGGGGAGAGGGAAGGACAAGCTAGAAGGGAATGGGTGTTGCCAGATTGGCGAAATAACAGTCTGGGTGATGAACTCAACGGATGTTCTTGCCATGAGATTGCAGGCTACCTGGACGGAATTTGAGGTGTAGCACATCCGGCCTGAGAGTAGCCTCATTGTGGCACGAGAGGAAGCCACGGATCGACATATCGGACGTGAAAGGGGATCGGAAAGAAAGTGGTTTGCCTGCGGGAAATCTCGCTTCTGTTGATGGAGGTGAGGTGCGACGAAGTGTTAATTACTTTGAAGTAAGTTCATGACCAGAAAGGTCGACAGGTTAATCATTTCAATAGATGCTGCCTAACCTGTTGAGTTCCTCCAGCATTTTGAGCGTGTTGCAGTAAATTTGATTAAACGTTTATGTGCATTCAGTATCTGTGTAAGTCTGAATATGATATTAGTTTTAGGTTCTTCACTGTGTTACAGGGACGTACAAATATCTTATACCTTATTCTATATTTCTACTGCAAAATCTATAACCGAGACAATTCTCAGAGTGTAACAGAACAGCCCATTGACCGTACAACATTGGTCTATGGTGACAAAGTCAGTGGATCCTCGAAATGGCCAAAATCAACAATAACAATCATAGAACCGAGTTTGCAGTTCCATGTGCGCGCTCTTTGAACTCCTTCAGTTAGTGACCGAGTGGTGAGGCCGGTGTATCAGTGAGTGCGGTGCAGACATTGTAAAGAAACTCAGTGCTTGTTCAGAAATTCCCTTGGTATTTAATCTGTGCCCTCAGATAAAATCCATCTGGCCGTTGCAATGGATGCGGAGTGGAAGATCTGGGAAATGGATTCCTTGAAGGGAACTTTCATTTGTCAGCGTAAAGCCGCTGTCGAAGTTAACTCCGACAATCCTGCGCACTCGGCACCTTTCCGGCCGACTTGCTTTTCTCCGCATTAAAGTGAAACTCGCTTTAATTCCAATTGGAGCGGATTGCGCTGTATTCTGAGGATTTGCTGAGAGTTGATGGGAATGCGGGAAGCGGATCACCGCTGTGATTCGGGGAGAACGGTAGAAATCACTTGTGAGTTTGACTCCCTATCATCGTGAGGAGGTTCTAACATTAGAATAAGTGTCTGCCTGCATTTTAGTCAACCTGATTTGTTTTTTTCCGCGCCTTATCATTCATGAAGTGAAGAGGGGTTTCCTTTAGAGGTCAGTCGGGTTAAGGATATGCGAAACTCCGCTCTGGAACCATACGCGTCGAAGCATTTAGAATAATACTGCGGTCATTCGGAGAAACCCCTAGAAGTGGCAAATATTTTGAAGTGAGAATTGAAGTTTTCAGGTTGTATGCCTTGCATTGCGTACAGGAAACAGTGGCCGAGAGTAGGTGGAGAGTTTAGAAGAGAAAAGCAATGCTGGGCCCCTGTGGACGCTTGTCAATTCAGAGTCGAGGAGCGGACCGACAGACAAACTTTATTGATGCCGAGGGAAATAAGACTAAGTCATGCGAACGGGTGAAACACCTTTGCTTTGATATTTGTGATTTGGCAGAGGAGGGAGGGAGCGCGGCCTCGCGGTATGGGGAGACTGACGTAACACAGGTGACGAGAACACAACGATCTCCATCGTGACAACGTTGCTAAGGCGTCCAGGGTTTGCATCTCAGTCGAAACCGCGATGGTGGGAGATCCATATTGATTTCTCCAAACCGCCCTCGGTGATCAGCTATTAAACACTTTGAAACACTACTCCTCTCCCTGAACCGAATATCGGACCCGATCGCGCAGATTGTACTCGACTGAGACATTCGGGTCTCCCGCTCTGCGACTCTGAATCCTCCAGAAACGAGTTACCTGCAAAGTTTCACTGTTCTCAGTTACCCGCTTATTTCTGCCCTGCGACATAGAGAGCGAGGAAACGGCTATTAACTCTTTTTTTTATTGCTGCTCCCCCAGTGAATTTAGTGGCAATCGTGATCCTGTCCCGGGGCAAATGCGGCATCTCCACCTGCACCACTCGCTACCTGGTGGCCATGGCACCTTGAACTAGAAAATACCTCTTCAGTGTGTGTCAGACATGCCTTCATGCAATTTAAGGTGGTTCAAAGGGCTCATATGTCCAAGGATAAGTTAGCATGTTTTTACTGCCATTAAATCCTGTTTCTGATGGATGTAATTCCGAGGTAGCTTCCTTGACACATATGTTCTGGTCTTGTCCTCTTCTAAAAAAATATTGGAAGGATATTTTGAGATATTATCTCAGTAGTTCTGCGTATTGATTTACAACCACATCCTACTACCGCAATTTTTGGACGACCGGTGATGGACTCTAGTCATTTATCCTCGTCAGCTTGTCGTCTAATTGCATTTGTTACATTAACGGCCAGCAGATCTACTTTACTTAAATGGAAGGATTCCAATCTCCCTACTACATTTGAATGGTTTTCCCAAACCATAACATGTCTAAACTTGGAAAAAATTAGGAGTGGTACTGTGGGACCTTCGGTTGAATCTGAAGAGACTTTGAGGCCATTTATTCAATATTTTCATATGATGTAAGTTGACCCTTCCGAATTTTGTGCAATAAGTTTTTGTTCTTGTATAGACGAGCGGAGTTAACGCCAAATAATTTCAGCCGTTGTAATATGACAGCCCAATTCTGTCTTTTTTTTAAATTTAGTGTTTTTTTCTAGTTTACGATTTTTTTTCTCCTTATATAATATCTCTTTCATGGTTAGTTGCTATGAGATTAGGAGGTTAAACTATATTTGTCATTTGAAATCTGTGCTTTTACGTGTCAACCGTTACTAATGTAATCCCGATCTTTTTGTATCGTTATATAATTGCTATGCTTATTAAATTTGAAACTTAATAAAAAGATTGAAAAAGAAAAGGAAACTGGCTGCTGCTAAGTGGACCAATCACAGTTCTTGTCGTCTGCGTCGCTGTGATGCGTAGTTGCATTTTTAGGTATGTGCGCATTAGGCTACGGCATACAGTACAGCCGAGGGTGCAGCGTCGGGTACGCGGCTACGTAATGCCTACGGCGTAGACTCGACGGAGAAGAATGATTCTGGCTTCAATGTGTGGGAAGGGATTCACTTGGTCATTTCAACTACAGAGACACCAGCGAGTTCACACTGGGTAGAGACTAATCACCTGTGCAGACTTTATCAGGAGATTTTCACAGCCAAATCAACCAAAAGTGCATCATTCAGTACACACTGTGGAGAGGTTGTTCATCAGCTGTGAATGAGGGAAGCTATTCACTCATTCATCTAACCTTACGTAACGTTCGCTTCAGCTGGCAGTTTAATATACGGGGTGATAGCCCACCCCCCCCCCAGCCCGAGCAAACTTAGGAACTCTCATTTGGGTGAATGCTGTGTGATGTGTCCCATGTTGCAGATCAGTACCCCGAAGTAACAAACGATACACAATACGCAATTAAACGATTGAGCTCTATAATACTTATTTTGACTCTAGGGTTAGTAAAGAAACTGAAAAAAAAGGAAAAAGGGCCCGCTCTCTCCATTCACGTCTTCTCATCTCTCGCCAGCAAAAAACCGTGAAAATCTCTCTTCCAGGCTCACAAGAAAGAATATTTCTGTCATTGCATAGCCCCACACTCGAAAACCCTATTTCCTCTAGTCTTACCCTAAACATTGCTGCTACAGAGAAACCATTACCTCAGCAGCGAAACATTACAGAGAGGCCGTTACTTTAGCAGTGAAACCTTACTGCGTGTTACACTTACCACACACTACCGGTTCACTCTTGGAGAACGTTTCAATCAGCTGCATGCTGAATATTTATTCATCAGCGTTGCTGAATGCAAATTCGAGAGTGAGTGTCGGTGCTGAACTCTGCAATTATTGCTGCTGCTCACCAGGCATGGGAGGAGTTTCTTCTGCTGCATAGTCACCTTTAATGGGACTAGACCTGTGACAAATAAATCAACTCTATATTAAACACTGTCTCCGGTACTTAGTGAATTTATAACACACCTAGTGTACAGCAGAGAGTCAACTCAGGCCGGCTGGACCTTGCCAGTGATTCTGTTCCACAGCAGATCTTTCAAATCCTCCCCTGTTGTTCACCTCTCACTGTCCCTGTGAATGAGTTCCAAACAGTCACCACTCTGTGGGTGAAAGGTTCCGCTTGAATTTCCTGCAGACTGAAGAAGTCGAGCTGACTGCAGTTCTGTCTGAGATGTTCCTCGCCCCTCAAATCTCAATGCATCACAAAGAGGAAGTAGTATTCTAAAGCTAAGGTGACAAAACCGTGGCTGTTAAGAAAAACCAAAGAGAGGGCATAGAGCAAAAATCACTAGTATGTTGAAGGATTGAGAAGATTTTAAAAACCAACAGAATGCAACTAAAATAGTTAAGAAGGAAAAGATGGAACACTTCAGTGAGCTAGCCGGTAATATTAAAGAGGATACCAAATGTTTCTTCAGGTAATTATAGTATAAAAGAAAGGCAGAAGCGGATGTCGAACCACTGAAAAATTATGATGGAGAGGTAGTAATGGGCTCGGAGTGCAAGGTCATGCCAGATGAACTGAATAAGTCTTGTACATCACTCATCTCTCGAAGACACCGGCAGGAATACGGAAGTACCAGATGTCAGTGGTCAGAATGTGTAACGTTACATTACTCGGGAGAAGGTTCTTGGAAACTGATATGGTCTGAAGGTAAACAGGTCACCTATACCATATGGTATACACCCCAGAGATCTGAAGGAGGTGGCTGAAGAGATGTGGAGGCATTAGCAATGATTTTTCGAGGATCGTTAAGGAAATAAAATCCTAAGAAGTTTTTTTCCACCTTCACAACTCCCCCTCTCGCAGTTTCACCTATCACCGACCACTTAATCTACCCTTTTCACCCCGCACTTCTTCGTCTGACGTCTCATCTTATTTTCCCCCAGTACTGATGAAGGGTCTCGGCCCGGAACGTCGACTGTTTACTATTTCCCATATATGCTGCCTGGCTTCCTAGGGTCCTCCAGCATTTTGTGTATATGTTGCTTGGATTCCCAGCATCCACAGAACGTTGCAGTTGATACTGATAAGAGACAGATAGTTTAGAGCAAAGCTGCAGTCTGTAAAAGGTCTTCGATAGGTTTGGAGAACGGACAACGAAGTCGTGGATGAAATGTACGGAAATGTACAGTGTATGCAAATGTACGGTCATGTACAATTGTGGAAGGAATAAGGGCGTAGAGAAAAAATAAATAAATGTGAGAAATTTCAAAAATGAGAGGTGCATAAGTACTTGGGAGTCCTTAAAGGTTTGCTTGCAGATTGAATCGATGAAGGATGACAACTGTAATGTTAGCATATAAGAAAAAGGGCGTGACACTGTAGCTTTAAAACGCATTGGTCAGATCGCTCTTGGTGAATTGTGAACAGTTTACAACCTGCGAAAACAGATGTGCTCGTATTGGAGCGGGTCCGGAGAACGTTCACGGGAATGCCGGGCCTTCCAGTTCACGGGAATGCCTTCTGTCGACTGCGTAGGATGATGAGTCTATCGGGACCCTGAGGACTTGTGGAAACTGTGTGGTGGTTTCTTTTCAACTTATAGTCTGCTAACATCTTTGGACTATTTTTATTGTACCCATGGTCTGTTTTTTTTAATCAATTTGATGTTGTCTACACTGTTGTAACTATACATTAGATATAACTATGTGTAACTATGTGGTTTTGGGTAGGTCTTGTAGCTTTAGTTTTTGGTTTGTTGGGTGGTAGCGTTGGTCTCTTGATGTGTCTGGGTCGTCTTGTTTTGTCTGGTGGGTTTGGTTCTCCAGTCCGGGAAACGCGCTAAGAAGGTAGCGCGATATTAATACGCAGTTGCCTCTCTGGACTCTGGAATTGGGGATTACCAAACATTATGTAGATTTTCTGGTGTAGTCTGTTTTGTCGTGTGCTTTTTGTGATATCATTCTGGAGAGACTTTAGTAATGCAGCTCTGACGTCATTTCCGCCCGGAGAGGGCGGGCGCTGAGGATTAAATGCCAGCGCCGCGAGGTTTGAATAAACTAGTCTCAAAATGACTTACCGAATGCGTGTCGGTGTCTCTCGCTCTGTATGTAGTACATCGCTACATTGGTGACCCCGACGGTCCAAACGGAATTCGGACCAAAGATGACCGACTCTTCATCTATTCACGCAGTTTCCTCTGAATCCAGCAACGCTGCGAATTATTGTTGGACACTGAAGCGAAAAGCCTCGGATACTGAGTACAAATGAAAACCATTACCAAAATATTTTAACTTAGTTGCACTATTGCAAAGCATCAGCACCATTATGCAATTAAATATAATATGTTCAATAAAAGTAAATTTGTCGTTTTTCCAAATTCCTACCTGATACAAGTAGTCTGAAATTATATTTGTGTTAATCGTCAAGAAGTCTATCAAAAACAAAACAATTCTGAGGAAGCAACACTTTAAAAAAATGTTGTCCAGTGAGATGACAGGACAGTTAGTCTGAGCTCAGTGGTCAGGAATATGTCCGGGTGTATTAAGGGTGAGTTTTTTGGGTACTGTAATTGGGGAGGATGATGAAGTAGGATAAAGTCAGCAGGATTCCTTTACAGGAAATAGTGTCTGACAAATCTCTTGGAATATTTTGAGGAAATAACAGGCAAGATAGATAAAGCAGAGGCAGTGGATGTTGTTTGCTTGGATTTTCAGATGATCTTTAACAAGGTACCCCATGCAAGGCTGGTTCAGAGAGCAAGGAGACATGGGATCCAAGAGGACGTTGCTTTGTGGATCCAGAACTGGCTTGCCACAGAATGCAAAGAGTGGTTGTAGACGGGTCATATTCTGCATGGAGGTCGGTGACCAGTGGGGTGCCTCAGGGATCGGTTCTGGGACCCCTACTCTTTGTGATTTTTATAATTGACCTGAATGAGGAAGTGGAGGGATGGTTTATTAATTTTGCTAATGACACAAATGTTGTGGGTGCTGTGGATCGTGTGGAAGGATGATAGAGGTTACAGTGGGACATTGACAGGATGCAAAACTGGGCTGAGAAGTGGCAGATGGAGTTCAACCTAGATAAGTGTGAGGTTGTTCATTTTGGCAGAATACAGCATTAATGGTAAGACTCTTGACAATGTGCAGAATCAAAGGGATCTTGGGGTTCCAGTCCATAGGACACTCAAAGCTGCAACACAAGTTGACTCCGTGGTTAAGAAGTCGTACGGCGCATTGGCCTTCATCCACCATTGGACTGAGTTTAAAAGTCGTGACTTACTGTTGCAGCTATATAGGACCCTGATCAGACGCATTTTGGAATATAGTGCGCAGTCCTGGTCGCCTCACTACAGGAAGGACGTGGAAGCCATAGAAATGTTGCTGAGGCGATTTACAACGATGTTGCCTGGATTGAGGAGAATTCCTTATGAGAAGAAGTTGAATGAACTCGGCCCTTTCTCCTTGGAGTGACGGTGGATGAGAGATGACCTGATAGAGGTGTACAAGATGATGAGAGGCATCGATCATGGGGTTTGTCAGAGGCTTTTCCCCAGGGCTGAAATGACTACACGAGAGGGCACAGTTTAAATGTGCTTGGAGGTAGGTACAGAGGAGATGTCAGGGGTAAGATTTTTACGCAGAGAGTGGTGAGTGTGTGGAATGGTCTGCCGGAGGTGGTGGTGGAGGCCGAAATGAGAGGGTCTTTTAAAAGACTCCTGGATAGGTATATGGAGCTCAGAAAAATAGAGGGCTATGAGTAAGCTTAGGTATTTCAAAGGTTTGGCACAGCTTTGTGGGACGAAGGGCCTATACTGTTCTGCAAGATTTTCATGTTTCTATGTTTCCAAGTTGCTGCATGTGAGGCTGCTTAACAAGATGACAGCTCATGGAATTACAGGAAAGATACGTGTTTGGATCGAAGATTGGCTGACTGACAAGGGAGAAAGCGTCAGAATAATATGGGCATTTCTGTTTTGCTGTCGGTATCTCATGGTGTTCTGTAGGGGTCAGTATTGAGACCGCATCTTTTCGTGTTAAATCTGAATGATATGGATAACGGAATTGATACCTTGGTGACGAACTTTGCAGTTGATACAAGGATACGTACGGGGCAGGTAGTTTCGAGAGAAGTGGGAGTCTGCAGAAAGACTTCGATAGGTTTGGAGAACAGGCAACGAAGTGGCGGATGTAACACGGTGTATGCAAGGGAACGGTCATGTACAATTTGTAGAAGGAATAGGGGCGTAGAAAAAAAATGGGAGAAAATTCAAAAATCAGAAGAGCATAGGTACTTGGGAGTCCTTGAGCAGGAGTCCCTGTTGTTTTGCTTGCAGATTGTGTTGATTAAGGATGGCAACAGTAATGTTAGCATATAAGAGCAAGGATGTGACACTAGCTTTAAAACGCATTGGTCAGATCGCTCGGTGTATTGTGAGTTGTTTCCGACCTGTTATCTTAGAAAATGCTACTCTCGTGTTGGAGCTGGTCCGGAGAAGTTTCACGAGGGTGATTCCGGGAATGAAATGGTTAAGTATGAGGAGCATTAGACGGCTTTGACCCTGTACTCGCTGGTCTGGAAGAAAGAGAGGGGATCTCATTGAAGACAATTAAATATTGAAAGGCATCGACAGAGTGGCTGTGAAGAAGATGCACCCTGTACTGTGTGAATCTGGGACCAGAGGACACGGCCCTCAATTTATAGGCATCCACTGACAGCAGAGATGAGGAGGAAATTTAATCTTTAGAATTCATTCCCATGAACGGAGTAGCGGTCAAGTCATTGAGTGCATTTTAAATGGATGTTCAAAGATTATGGGGAGAAGGCAGGAGAATGGGGTTGAGAGAGGTAATCAATTGGACACGAAGGAATGGCGGAGCAGACTCGATTGGCTGAGCGGCCTCTGTCTGGTATCTCATGGCTCATGGTCTGAAGAAGAGGCCAGTGAGGTTTCATTAGGATTAGGGTATTCACGCCTGGATTATTGTATTCAGTTTTGGTCATTCTGCACAAAATGCTGGTGGAACACAGCAGGCCAGGCAGCATGTAATGGGAGAAGCACTGTCGACTTTTCGGGCCGAGACCCTTCGTCACTGACAGTGCTTCTCCCTGTAGATGTTGCCTGGCCTGCTGCGTTCCACCAGCATTTTATGTGTGTTGTTTGAATTTCCAGCATCTGCAGATTTCCTCCTGTTTAGTCATTCTGCTACAGGAGAGAGGACGTCAAACTGGAATGAGTGCAGGGGAGATTTACGAGAATGGTGCCGGTACTCGAGGTTGGACAGGTTGGGATTTCACACCTGGAAGTGCCGGAGATTGAGGTGACCTTATGCAGGTGTCCCAAACCATGAGTGTACAGAAATGGGGTATATGCGCAGTCCTTTTCCCCACTTTTGTGGAATCAACAACCAGTGGGCACTGGTTTAAGGTGAGAGAGGATTGATTTAATAGGGATCCCAGAGGGAAATTATTAATCCACTCTCACTTCCGGTTCATTGTTTAACTGACACGGTGGGTGCACTCTCAGGTTGGAGGAGCAACACCTCATATTACATCCGGGTAGTTTACACCTCAATGACATGATATCTTTAACTTCTAACTCTACCTTTTTTTTTCATCAACCCACACGCCCGTCTCCTCCATCCTGTGTCCACTCTTCCCCACTGCGGATTGTCTCCCTCTCGTTCCGCTTTTACTTTTTTCCCCCCATTATCCACTCTCCTATCCTATCAGATTCCTTTTGTTCAGTCCTTTGCATTTTCCTCCTACCAGCTCACAGCATCTGACTTCATCTCCCACCTCCCCCACCCACTCACCTTCACTCTTATCTGGCTTCACCTATCACCTACCAGCTTGGACTCCTTCCACTCCCCGCACCATCTTATTCCGGCTTCTCCCACTTCCAGTCCTGATGAAGGGTCTGGGCAGGAAATCTCTGTTTTGCTTTATCCCCTCTATAGAAGCTACCAGACCTCCTGACTTCCTCCAACAGTTTGTGTCTGTGACCCTGCATCTCCAACATCTGCAGAATCTCAGCGGGACACAGTGCAGAATGCAGAGACTACATCGGGTGTCACTAATGTCGAGGAGGCCACACCTGGAAAACTGGAAACAGTGGATGACCCCAACAAGCACGATGTTTAAAAGTTGCCTCATATGGAAGGACAGTTTGGGACCATGACTCGTGATGAGGAGAGAGGTTATCGGCAGGTCTGGCACTTCATCGACTTGCAGTTGGCTTCCAGACCCCGACACCCCTCCTTATCGCTGTAAACCTCCCCCTTTTGTGGACAACACTGCCACTTGGTGGAAATTTGCCGCAAGAACAGGACCGCCTGATTTGTGGACTCCATTGTCACCAGCTGGCGCTCTGCCGCAATAACGCTGAGAGACAGAAATGTGACGCTCAGCTGCTGAAATGTTTATTCAAGATTCAGAGTTGCTTAATTCCATTTTCAGCAGACACGTGTAAATGAGGTCGAAATAATTATTACTCCGGCTCCAGAGCAACACAACAACACAACAGTAACAACAGATTATATACCGTGCACGGAATGATTGTATGTTCATAAAGTGAATAAAAACGGGGTGGGTGAAGAAGGATACCTATGGTCCACACTGTCAGGGTGTTGAGTTCACCAGGAGACAAAGACTGCAAGGACGAGAGGTTTTCTGTTGACTAATACACTGTGTGTGGACCCCGCTGGCAATTCTGGTGTTGTGACCCGAATCGAGACAAACACCACGCTGCCCACTCCACCAACAACACGGCACAGCCGGACACATAACAGGGGACTTTACATCTCACAACACTGGATTGAGTGATGAAACCCGTGATTAATGTTGTTGTCCCTCCGAAATCATAAGGAACGCCCAATAAGGTGCTTTTAAATGTGAGCGCACCACCACAGGTGACGTCACGACGACCCCCCCCCCCCCGCTCCTGACACCGTGATCTGCCCTCACGTGCGCGGTGTCGTCCGCGTGCTGGTGAGCTCGGGCTTTATCAGTTTAACAGCGGGGCTAATAATCACGTGACCACTCCCTTCCTCACCGCTGTCAGCAGAGAATTCAGGAGCTGCGCTATTCCCATTGGTGCAAAACGATGTCAATCACTCATTACCACCCGTCGCAGAGGCGGACAAGCCGAGAGGGTGTTACCCCCACTCCAACCTCGAACTCCCCATCACAGCAGAGTAAATGTCCGCTTTCTGATTTATTTTAATTTCCCTCCGAGGGAAGTTGGGGCGTTTGTGAAGCGTCTCCTGCGGCCGGAGTCTGATGTATCGCCTCGAAGTAAGAGGAGACCGTTCGGCCCGTCGGTTTGATGCCGGTTCCGCGGGGAGGGAGAGGAGGGATTTTATTGATAGGAAAAAGATAGTGTGAGAGGGGCGGACAGGATGTTTGTCCCGGTGGAAATCTGTGGAACCGTCTGAGCACACGGTGGTGGCGAGCAGAGGGATTCACACATGGGGGCAAACACCGGCAAACTTTTGACATGCAAGTGGGGCCAATGATTCGGGAAACGTGACAATTATGCGTGTTTTGTTGAGATTGTACTTGGAATCCCACTCCCCATACTAACAGGGTTATATAGACCAAAGAACGAACTGTCGGAGGAACTCAGTGGGTCGGGCAGCATCTGTGGAGAGAAATTAACCGTTAACATTTCAGGCTGAGACCTTCCTTCTGGACTGAGAGTGGACAGAAATAGTCAGAAAAAAGAGGTGAGGGGTACGGATGGGGCAAGAGATGTGGAGTGAGAGTTGGATATATGCGAGGGAGGAGGTGGGAAGGTGGAAATAGTGACGGGGTGCAGGGTGAGTGGTTGAGGCAACACGGGGCTGCAGAAAATGGAAATTAATTCCACAGAGGATTAACAAAGAGGTTAGAGAATGTTTGTTATAGAGAGTGCAATGAAGATTCACCAGACTGATCCCTGGAGCGGTGGGGTCATCATATGAAGAAAGATCAAATGCGATAACCCTTTCATTTAGAGAATTGAGGACTGAGAGGTGAACATTGAAATGCACAACATCATTACCGATTGAACCAGGGATCCCAGTCTCTGCAAAAGGGAGTGGATGCCTAGATTATATTAAAAAAAAACTCATGTATTTTTTTTTAACGTTACCTGCTCTCCCAGTTTTACACTTACCCTGGTCCTTCACACACCCTTACACCTTAAGATTCAGCCCAGTAGCAACAGTCAGCAATTCATTCATTTTGGCTTTTACTAATGCCTCAGGGGTTGGCATTTCCAGAAATTTATCAGTATCCATTGCTGCTGATTTCCACACACAAATAAATCAAAAGGGATTTCCCCAATCAAATCGATAATAAATCGATCAATAGACCCCAAATTTGGTCCTATCCCAGACGCAGGCCCCAAATTTGTTATGAACCTTAATGCTTTAGAAACGAGCCAGCAGCAATAGACTACACCTGGAGTCTGGTTTTGATGTTAAAACCACTATCTTTAATAGAATCTACTTAAAAAAATTGCAAATTAAACAAGATAAACAGAAGTTAACAGTGTTATGTGTATAGACGTGTGTAAATATAACTCACAAACTATTGAGCTCAGGGGAAACAAGGCTTGGAGTCTTGAGATGGTAAAGTGCGAACGTTCAGTTCATCCACAGAATAGATGATAAGAGATATTTGTAATCCAGGGTAAATATCAAGAGAAGGCAATTATGTCAAATTCCACAGGTTCCATGGTGGTAAAATGAGAGGACAGTTGCTGTATACTTTATCTGTCATCATTCCAAATCCACATATGAATTATTACCGAAAGTGACTTGTCACAAGGGGTATTGTCTTCAAATGAATTACCACACCACATCTAGGCAAGGGTTAAGACGTCAGTGGTCTTCACAGGATACCTCAAAACAGATCCACTGATATGGATCAAACAGGGTCACAACCACACATTCGAAGTATGGTGAATTGATAATTAACCTACCATTGTGGGCATAGGAAAGTTCTAAAGAGCGACCCTGTGGTGAACTACATATACCTGACTGGACACGCCCCCCCCCCCCCTTGCTGACTGCTCCTATGTCCTCCCACAGACCCCTGTATAAAGGAGATTGGAGGCACGGCTCCTTGATCTCTTGCTGTTCTGCTGCTGAGAGTGTTCAATTTTTCAGCTAATAAAAGCCCATATCTCGCCTCAGGTCTCCGAGAGTTATTGATGGCGCATCAGACCCTTGGCCGCTGGTTCCTGGATTTTGATCCTTCCATTTTTCCTCCTTCTGACTCTGAGTGTCTGTGTCATCGGTTAAAACTAAACAAGCTGCGAGCGATGTAAATAAGCTGTAAGTCAGACTGATTCACCTTCTTAATCTCTGTCTCTCTCTTCAAATGACAGTCCACAGCAAATGAAACCTAGGGATTCATAACAATGGCCACTCCCCATTGTGAACTTGCTGATGTCTCTGCAGGGTGGAAGAGCGAGTGAATCTCTTCCCACATACTGAGCAGGGGAATGCCCTCTCCCCAGTGTGAACTCGCTGGTGATTCTGTAGGGTGGATGAATGAGTGAATCTCTTCCCACATTCTGAGCAAGTGAACGGCTTCTTCCCAGTGTGAATTCGATGATGACTCTGTAGGTCAGATGACCGAGTGAATCTCTTCCCACAGACTGAGCAGGTGAATGGCTTCTCCCCAGTGTGAACTCGCTGGTGTCTCTGTAGGGTGGATGAATGTGTGAATCTCTTTCCACAGACTGAGCAGGGGAATGGTCTCTCATCAGTATGAACTCGCTGATGACTCAGTAGTTGGGATGACTGTGCAAATCCCTTCCCACATTCTGAACAGGTGAATGGCTTCTCCCCAGTGTGAACTCGCTGATGACTCTGTAGGTTGGATGGATCAGTGAATCTCTTCCCACAGACTGAGCAGGTGAACGGCTTCTCCCCAGTGTGAACTCGCTGATGACTCAGTAGTTGGGATAACTGAGTAAATCCCTTCCCACATTCTGAACAGGTGAACGGCTTCTCCCCAGTGTGAACTCGCAGATGACTCTGTACTTGGGATGACTGAGTGAATCTCTTCCCACAGACTGAGCAGGTGAATGGCTTCTCCCCAGTGTGAACTCGCTGATGATTCTGTAGGGTGGATGAATGAGAGAATCTCTTCCCACAGACTGAGCAGGTGAATGGCCTCTCTCCAGTGTGAACTTGCTGATGACTCTGTAGGTTGGATGACCGAGTGAATCCTTTCCCACAGACTGAGCAGGTGAAAGGCTTCTGCCCAGTGTGAACGCGCTGGTGACTATGCAGGGCAGATGAAGCAGTAAATCCTTTCCCACATTCTGAGCAGGTGAACAGCTTCTCCCCAGTGTGAACTCGCTGATGTACCAATAGGGTGGATGACTCACTGAATCCTTTCCCACATTCTGAGCAGGTGAATGGCTTCTCCCCAGTGTGAACTCTCTGGTGTCTCCGTAGGTTGGATAAATGAGTGAACCCTTTCCCACATTCTGAGCAGGTGAACGGCTTCTCTCCAGTGTGAACTCGCTGATGACTCTGTAGGGTGGATGAATCAGTGAATCCTTTCCCACACTCTGAGCAGGTGAACGGCTTCTCCCCAGTGTGAACTCGCTGGTGACTCTGCAGGTTGGATAACTCAGTGAATTCTTTCCCACATTCTGAGCAGGTGAATGGCTTCTCCCCAGTGTGAACTCGTTGATGTCTCTGTAGGTTGGATGGATCAGTGAATCCTTTTCCACATTTTGAGCAGGTGAAAGGCCTCTCCCCAGTGTGAACTCGCTCGTGACTCTGTAGGTGGGATAACCGAGTAAATCCCTTCCCACAGACAGAGCAGGTGAACGGCTTCTCCCCAGTATGAACTCGCTGATGTACCAGTAGGGTGGATGACTCAGTGAATCTCTTCCCACAGACTGAGCAGATGTATGGCTTCTCCCCAGTATGAACGCGCTGGTGTTTCCATAGGGTGGAAGAGTGAGTGAATCTCTTATCACAGACTGAGCAGGTGAACGGCCGCTCCCTGGTGTGAACTCGCTGGTGAGCCATTAGGTCAAATGACTGAGTGAATCCTTTCCCAGAAATTCAGCAGATGACCAGCCTCTGCCCAGTGTGGTGTGAACTGACTGGTGTGTCCACAGTTGGGAAGACCAACTGAATCCTTTCTCACACACAGAACAGATGAATGGCCTTGCCCAGTGTGAACTTGTACCTTCCAATTGAGATAACTGAGTGAATCCATTCCCACTTTCTGAGCAAGTGAATGGCCTTTCTCCTGTGTAAAATGACAGGCTTGCCAGTTGGTCAAATGACCAAGTTAATCCCTCCCCACAGTGTGAGTAGGAAGGATGGTCGATTGAATCCCTTGCTCCACTTATTAAATATCTAGACAGAGTCAACAAAACTGGTGTGCCATGTTTGAGCTTCCTGGAGACAAATTTCTTCTCATTTTTAACCTGTAAAAAGATATACAGAATCCATCAATGGGTTTAGGACAACATTACAGATGAGATTACTTGAGTTGCCAAGCTTTGATCTGGTATCACACTGTTACAGTGAGGTTAATCCCAAGTTAGACTGATAAATACTGGCAGACCACAGTATGTGTGCTTGCAATACTGTGCGTCAGACAGAGTGGTCAGCAACACTGGGGCTCCACAGGGGACTGTCCTGTCTCCCTTTGTCTTCATCATCTATACCTCAGACTTCAACTACACCACAGAGTCTTGCCATCTTCAGAAGTTTTCTGATGACTCTACCATCGTTGGATGCATCAGCAAGGGAGATGAGGCTGAGTACAGGGCTACAGTGGGAAAACTGTCACATGGTGTGAGCAGAATCATCTGCAGCTTAATGTGAAAAAGACTAAGGAGCTGGTGGTGGACCTGAGGGGGGTTAAGGCACCAGCTACCCCTGTTTCCATTCAAAGGGTCACTGTGAACATGGTGGAGGATTACAAGTACCTGGGGATACGAATTGACAATAAACTGGACTGGTCAAAGAACTCTGAGGCTGTCTACAAGAATGGTCAAAGCCGTCGCTATTTCCTGAGGAGACTGAGGTCCTTTAACATCTGCCAGATGATGCTGAGGATGTTCTACGAGTCTACGGTGGCCAGTGCTATCATGTTTGCTGTTGTGTGCTGGGGCAGTAGACTGAGGGAAGCAGACAGCAACAGAATCAACAAACTCACTCGTAAGGCCAGTGATGTTGTGGGGGTGGAACTCGACTCTCTGACGGTGGTGTCTGAAAAGATGATGCTGTCCAAGTTGCATGCCATCTTGGAAAATGTCTCCCATCCATTCTATAATGTACTGGTTAGGCACAGGAGTACATTCAGACAGAGACTCATTCCACTGAGATGCAACACTGAGTGTCACAGGAAGTCATTCCAGCCTGTGGCCGTCATACTTTACAACTCCTCCTTCAGAATGTCAGACACTCTGAGCCAATAGGCTGGTCCTGGACTTATTTCCACTTTGCATAACTTATTATCATTTAATTATTTTTGGTTTTATTTTGCTATATTTCTACTCTATTCTTGGTTGGTGCAACCGTAACAAAATCCAAATTCCCTCGGGATCAATAAAGTATGTCTGTCTGTCTGAAATCTTCTTCTGACTGGGCAGAGTGCTGGTATCTGGAATGACCATCAATTCTCTGATGTTCTTCCTGTCTCTATAAGAATGGGGCATTTTTGCCATCTCCAGTTTATACCCTGGCTCAGTTTGACTCTCTCCATTGGTATTACTCCCTGTTCCTGCTGAGCTGCATGGGTGCCTGGCCCCACAGTAACTGAAACAGTCTCACACAAATAGTCTCTTGACGTGCAGCTGGGATTTTCTTTTATGTATTATTAACTTAATGTGCCACAGTTTTAACGCCATATAAAAATTCCTGCTGAAATGACTGGTTGGTCCGCACAGCTGTTAAAAGGACTTAGGGTGAATTTTTGTATTATTTCAGGTTGTTGTCACAGTCATAGCAAATTTCAACACAGAAACAGGCCCTTTGGGCCATCTAGTTTGTGCTGAACTATTTAAACTGCCCACTCCCAATCCAGGTACCTACACGAACCTCTTAAATGTTAAAATCAAGCTCGCATGCACCACTTGTGCTAGCTGCTCATTCCACATCCGGAAGACCGTCTGTGTGAAGAAATTCCCCTCATGCTTCCCTTAACGTTTCATGTTTCACCCTTAACCCATGGCCTCTTGTTGTCTCAGTGGAGAAAGCCAGCTTGCATTTACGCTATCTATGCCCCTCTACCACAATCAAATCTCCCCTCAATCTTCTACATTCCAGAGAATAAAGTCCTGACCTGTTCAATCTTTCCTTATAATCCAAGCCCTCCAGACCTGGCAACATCCTTGTGAAATTTCTCTGAACTCTCTGAAACTCTTTTACATCTTTCCTGTAGGTAGGTGACCAAAACTGCACACAATAATCCAAATTAGGCCTCACCAATGTCTTCTACAAGTCAACATAACATCCATCTATTGTCAGTATTTGGTTCATCAAAGCCAATGGGCTGAAATCTTTTTTTCCGTCTCTATCTAACCGTGATAACACTTTCAGTGAATTAAGGACTTGTATTCCCAGGTCCCTTTCTTCTACAACACTCCTCTGTGCCCGACCAGTCACTCTGAAAGACCTCCCTTGGTAGGTCAGACCAAAGTTCAACAACTCACACTTGTCTGCATTAAATTCCATTTTCCATTTCTCAATCCATTTTCCCAGTGGGTCCAGATAACACTGCAAGCCATGATAGTCCTCCTCGCTGACCACTACACCACCAATCTTCATTTCATCTACAGATCTGCTAATAGAGTTAAACACACTATCCTCTAGAATACTGATATAGATGACAAACAGCAACAGATCCAGCACTGATCCCTGTGGCACACCACTAATCAGAGGCCTCCAGTCAGAGAGGCAACCATCTGCTACCACACTCTGGCTTCTGCCAAAGTCAGTGTCTCATCCAATTTACTATCTCATCTTGAATGCTGATTGACTGAACCTTCTTGACCAACCTCCCATATGAGACTTTGTCAAGTGTCTTGCTAAAGTCCATGTAGACAACATCCACTGCCTTGCCTTCATCCACTTCCCTGATAACTTCCTCGAGAGACTCTATAAGATTAGTTAGAAATGACCTGCCATGCACATAGCCATGCTGTCTATCCTTAATCAGTCCACATCTATCCAAATACTTGTCCGGGTCCAGCACATAACGTCACTACTGATGTCAAGCTCATCAATGTACAATTTCCTAGTTTATTTTTAGAGCCTTTCTCAAACAGTGTCCTCCAATCCTCCAATACCTCACCTGCCACTGAGGATTATTTAAATATCTTTGCTTGTGCCCTGACAGTTTCTGCACTTGTCCTCCGCAGAGTCCCAGAGTCCCAGATTTATCCACACTAATTTGCCTTAAGAAGTTGTTGCTGCTTTGCCTCACTTCTATAGACTCTGTGTCCATCTCCAGTGTAAATACGGATGCAAAAATAATCTCCCCCATCTACTTTGTCTCCTCATATGGATTACCATTCTGATGCAGAGGATTAATTTTTTCCCTTGCAATCTATTTGCTCTAAACATATCTGCAGAATCCCTGAGGATTCTCCTTCACCTTCGCTGCCCAGGCAAGCTCATGCCTCCTTTTATTTTTTTTTCATATGTGTTCACTTGAATTTCCTGTATTTCATAAGTACCCCATTTGTTCCTATCTGCCTGTACCTGGTATGCACCTCCTTTTTATTGATCTGGGAGAGGAAAGCCAAAGGGGTGATAGATCTGCATGGAGGGAGGTGGGGGTAAGGGGGGCTAAACTAAACTTGCAGGGGGAATGGGAGCCTGAATAATAGAACAGATAGTGGAGGGGTGATGGAGACAGTTGGTGTTCAGTCCTCCGACAAAGTCAGGAATGAAAAAGTTGAGCATGGTGCAGTGAATATGCTGAGCCCTGTATATTTCAATACAAGGAGCAGCGTAGGAAAGGTGGATGTGTTCAGGGCTTGAATTAAGATACTAGGATCTGGCAACTGTGGACTGGGACAGGCTGCTTTATGGCAAAGGTGTGTTTGGTAAATGGGAGTCCTTCAAAGCCAAATTTTTAAAGTACAAAGGGGGAATTTGCTTCTCAGAATAAAAAGTGAAGATAAAAAACTGTAGGGAACCTTGGATTTCAAGGGATATTGAGACCCTGGTGAAGCATAAAATGAAGTTGTATAACAGGGATAGGCAGGATAAGAAATGCAAGAGAACACATAAGAAATAAATCCAGATGGCATGAGATTGTCCTGCAGAAATGATGAATGATAATCCACAGGGATTCTCCAGATAGATCAAGAGCAAAAGGATTGTAAGGCACAAAGCTGGTCCTCTGGAAGACCGGAATGGTGATCCACTTGTGGAACGAAAGCACATGGGGGAGATCTTAAATAATTTTTCATCTATGTTTACTCAGGAGATGGAGAAAGGCTCTATGGGAGTGTGGAAAACTGGCATTAAAATCATGGACCCTGCACAGATTAAAGAAAAAAAGTGATTTCGCTGTTCAACCTAGAACATAGAAATCTACAGCATGTTCTGGAGTATTGTGTGCAGTTTTGGTCTCCAAATTTGCGGAAGGATATTCTTGCTATTGAGGGAGTGCAGCGCAGGTTCACAAGATTAATCCCTGGAATGGTGGGACTGTCATATGTTGACAGATTGGAGCCACTGGGCTTGTATACACTTGAATTTTGAAGGATGAGAGTGGATCTGATTGAAACTTATAAGATTATTAAGGGATTGGACACACTGGAGGCAGTAAGAAAGTTCCCGCTGATGGGTGAGTCCAGAACTTGAGGCCACAGTTTAAGAATAAGGGGTAGGCCATTTAGAACAGAGATGCCTAAACTTTTTCACCCAGAGAGTGGTGGATATGTGGAATGCTCTGCCCCAGAAGGCAGTGGAGGCCAAGTCTCTGAATGCATTTAAGAGAGAGTTAGATAGACATCTTATAGTGGGGTGAAGGGATATGGAGAGAGGGCAGGAATGGGTTACTGAAAGTGTATGATCAGCCATGATCACAGTGAATGGCAGTGCTGGCTAGCAGGTCTGAAAGGCCTACTCCTGCACCTACTATCTATTGTCTATTGTTCCAGGCCATTCAGCCCACAATGTTGTGCCAACCATGTAACTTACTCTAGAAACTGCGAAGAATTTCCGAAGTGCATAGACTTCTATTTTTCTAAGCACCATATTCCTATCTAAGAGGCTGTTAAAAGACCCTATTGTATCTGCATTGACCACCGCTGCTGGCACAGACCCACCACTTTCTGTGCAAAAAAAAAATAACCCTGACATCCCTTCGGTATCTATTTTCAAGTACCTTAAAACTATGCCCCCTCATGTTAGCCATTTCAACCCTGAGAATAAACCTCTGGCTATCCACACGATCAATGCCCCTCATCATCTTATACACCTAAAAAATGCACTAAACAGAGACAAGGAAATTATACATTGCATTGAGGAATTGTTCAAAGTATCGAAGTTAGTTTTTTTTTACACAGAGATTGGTGAGCAGCCCTGGTGGACGCAGAAGCGAAAGGGTCTTTTAAGGGACTCCTGGATGGATACCTGGAGCTTAGAAAATTAGAGGGCCTTGGCGAAGGTAAGGATATGTTTGGGACAGCTTTGTGGGCCAAAAGGCCTGTATTGTGCTGTAGGTTTTCTATGTTCCTGTGTAGAAAAAATATAAGGGCATAGAACAAGTAAATTCAAGCAGGCTTTTTCAACTGATGTTAAGTGTGATGACAACCAGAAGTGATGGGTTAAGTGGGGAGGTGAAATTTATGGGGAATATGTGTAAAACCTCTTCATTGAATTGGCCGTGAGAGTGTGGAAAAGAAGCCAGCACGAGTGGTGAACATGAGCTCAATTTTACCACTTAAGAAAAGTTTGGATGGGAGCCTGGATGGTAGGGGTATGGAGGCCGATGGTTCCAGTGCAGGTAGTTGCATTAGAAAGCTTTAATGTTCTTTTGGCATTGACAAAATGGGCTAAATAGCCTGTTCCTGTACTGAACTTCTCCACATTTCTATAACAGAGAAGCTGGCCAAACTTGTTTGGAAGGGAAAAGGTAGGATTGACAATGGAGCAGCAATGGCTGGAGTTTCCGGGAGCAATTCGGGAACTGAGTGATCGATACATCCCAAAGAAATGGAAGCATTGAAACGGCAGGAGGACACAACCGTGGCTGGAATAAGAAGACAAAGCCAACAGAAACACCTAAGAGAGGGCAAACAAAAGAGCAAAAACTATTAGGAAGCTTTAGAAACAAAGTTTCTAAAACAAAAAGTCAGATGAGCTCAGGGCGTGGCATTATGATACTGTAGCCATTAATGATTCTTGGTAGCACCCAGCAGTCTGAGACATTTAGAGGAACAAAATACCCGGGACCTCAATATCTCTTGAAAACCACGGTTCCCTGCACCAGTTACCTTACAACTTTTATTTTGGCAGGCATATACAAACTCTATACCGTCACTTCTGAAGAACTCCCACTTGCAAGTACTGCTTTTCGTGAAAAAAAAACAGTCCCAATCCACACTTGTTAGATCTTTCTGATACCATCAGAATTGACCTTCCTCCAATTTAGAATATCAACTCATCATCCAGCCCGCTTTTTTTTTTCCATATTTACTTGGACTCTTATGTTGTTACGATCGCTAGATATGAAGTGTTTACATACACTAATTTCAGTCACTAACAATGGATCATTTCCTAACAGCTTATTGCACACTTCTACATCGGGAATTCTACATCCTGATTAAGGGCACATTTGACAAACTCTACCCCATTTGGTCCTTAAATATATAAAAAGTTAAAATCGCTTACTATATCAACCTTTGTTTTTTAGCATAGACTGCAATCTCTGCAAAGTTTGCTCCTCTAAATCTCTCAGAGTATTTGGTGCAACCAAGTCCCAATAATGGCTACAATATCACAATTCCCTGTCCTGAGCTCATCGGGCGTTCCTACGATGCTTCTTGCATTGTGATATACACAGCTCAGCACATTCATCGCACCATGCTCAACCATTTGTCTGCTGACTCTATCTGAGTTCTGAACAACGTCTGTCTGGGTGTCAAGAAAGCAACCTCTCCCTCAATGTCACAAAAGCAAGGGAACTGGTTGTGGACTACAAAAGGAATGGAGACAGGCTAACCCCTATTGATATCAATGGATCTGGGGTTGAGAACATATGGACATTTGACTTTCCTCTGCCAGGTAATCCCCCCAACAGTTTACAAAGTGGTCTACCTGTTGTTGTATGAGATGACCCCAAGAGTACTCTCACCCAGTTTACTGTGTCCTGCACCTTGGGTGTAACTCACCTCTCTTGATGTTATAACTATCACCCCCTCCAACTCCTAGATGATCCAGAATTCATCCATTTCCAGCTCCAGCTCCTTAAAGTGCAGGGTTACAAGCTGCAGCTGGATGCACGTCTTGTAGGTGAGGGTATCAGGGACACTGTAGGTCTCCACGCCTTCCCACCAATGTCCCGTCTAATTTGTAATGACCGGTGTGCTGAAACACCTTGTGCTGTGCAATTTTTACCCACTGAAAACAAGACGTGCACACTGAATTTTAAATAGGGTGGTATTTCATTTAACAGCTAACAAATCACTGTCGATAAAAACTTTGATCTCCTCTGGGTTTGATCGAGTTCATCTGCACTCTCACACAAACTATGTAACAGGCCTGTTGTGGGTTATGAAGGATTTTCTCACTAGAACTTTTGCAAACCGTCCACATGTGATTTGCTTGCTAAATGATACTTTCAAAGGTCAGATTTCCAAATATCACTCCCCACTTGCAAATTCTCCAGCAAATTTTGCATCGCCACAATACTGCAACACCAGTTTCCGTATTGTACATAAGTATTTCCCCTGAACCCTCCCGCAAGTGACAGATGGTGTTGAACTCAGTGATGGCAATGCCAATGAATATGAAGGGAAGGGCAGTAGTCTGTCTCACTGGAGTCTGGCACATTTGTGATGTGAAATCCGCTTTTTCCCCAGGACAAAGTTGTTTGATATCATTAGGTACGCAGGGAGAATGGGACAAAACATGTTCTCACCGGTAGGAAAGGGCAGAACGAGAGGAGGTAGCTCAAGCAACACACACAAAATGCTGGAGGAGCTCAGCAGGCCAGGCAGCATCTATGGAAAAGAGTACTAATGCTGAGTTCCTCCGGCATTTTGTGTGTGTTGCTTGGATTTCCAGCATCTGCAGATTTTCTCTTGTTTGTAATCGGAGATAGAACAAAGGTGATTTTCTCAACTGGAGATGTAAAAGATTTTGTTCCCTTTCTCCGAGTTCCCAATCCTTGCATTTAGATAGCTGGAGCTCAGCTCTGTCTGAGAGATCCATCGGTTCCCATTCCCTCAGCGGCCGGAAGCTCCCCGGGGCCCGTGTACGGATCGTGGGGCTGAGAGAGAGGGAAGAGAGCAGGACTGTCCCAGGATTGCGGACTATGATGTCCGGAGTTCACAGCAAATGTCCCTCAGTCGGTGTTTAAGATAGCAGCCCGGAAAATCATTCTTACCTTTACCGATCCGGAGCGCCTTTGTGTACGGCGCGCATGCGTGCTATTCGGTGACGTCATCAATCTTGATGCCTGCGCATTTGATCGTTGCTTCAGAGGCAGCGAAATTTTAAACCCAGGGTTGTATGGGTAATCGCGGTGCCATTAAACATTCCTGCTAGTACCGGTTTCATGTCCACACCGCAGGGTTTTTTCTGTGTAGAAAACTCAGTAACTGTTTTAACGGAGAAAGCAGCTCCCAAAAACAATATACTCAATATCAACAGGCATTCCATTTACCTAAAGCCTCTCGGACAACCCTCTTTCAAAGGCAGATATAAAACACAAGAGATTCTGCAGTTGCTAGAAACACACACACACACACACACACACACACACACACACACACACACACACACATACACACACACACACACACACAAAATGCTGGAGGAACTGTGCAGTTCAGGTAGCAACTAAGCAGAGAAGTACACAGTCTAGGCATGCTGAAGGGGCTCGGACTAAACGTTTTCTATTTATTCCTCTCTACATTTGCTGCCGGATCTGTTGATTTCCTCCAGTATTTTGCAGAAATTAACCAGTTTTTTTTTTCAATCAATCAGTTTCCAAATGTGTCTGATCTTTCATTTGTAGCCACATCCTGCAGGTTCGGTTTGTCTTCTTCCTCCTCCTTGTAAACTCCAGGCCCCATCTCTTTCTGGAGCCCCAAATCCCTGACTGGCAACTTGGTTTCTGACTCTGCTCCATTCACTCGCTAGTCTGCTGTCAGACTTCAGAGGTCCATTGTAACAACCCAGCAGTTCGAAGCAAAGACCTTTGAAAATTGTGAGAATGACTGAAAACATTGAAAAGAGCGGGGAAGAAGGAGTTTAACCAACTTCGTCCGGAGCCCTGAACAACGTCACAACCACAGTGAGCTCATCGTCTTGTTCAGCCCGGAGAAAATCATGCAGGAAATTCATGCAGGTGTATAAGATGATGAGAGGCATTGGTCGTGTGGATAGTCAGAGGCTTTTTCCCAGGGCAGAAACGGCTAACACGAGGGGGAATAGGTTTAAGCTGCTTGGAAGTAGGTACAGGGGAGATGTCAGAGCTAAGATTTTTAAACAACAGTGGTGATTGTGCATGAAATGCACTGCCAGCGACGGTGGTAGAGTCGGATAAAATAGGATCTTTTAAGAGACTCTTAAATAGGTACATGGAGCTTAGAAAAATAGAGGGCTATGCGGTAGGGCAATTCTAAGCAGTTTAGAGACTAATTTACATGGTCGGCACAACATTGTGGGCCAAAAGGACTGTAATGTGTTGTAGATTTCTGTGATTCTATGGAATTCAAGGGGAATTTCCTATCCCACGGAGTGGCGACTAGTTGTCATCTCAGGGAGAGCGAGAGGGGAACGGCAGGGATAGATTTTCATAAACTGATACGGAACAGAAACATGGGCTGAAACCAGATGGGCCGAGTGCCCTTTCTAGTGTACATAGTGAGTGTAGTGGAGACTGTAAGTACCTGACACACGGGATTTGATACAGAACTGATTTATCTTTCACAGATCCACAATATTAAACACCAGTATAGTTTAACAAACATCAGCAGAACAGACTCCTCCAATGCTCAGTGACCAGGGTTCAGTCCTGGGTGCGATGAGCAGCCGCAAGAACTGCAGAATCTGACAGTAACAATCCGTCATGAACCTCATGAACCATCAGTCACCGTGATGGTTAAACATTTACCACGGAGCTGATTTGAACTTTCTCCCTGATGTGAAGTTGCTGCTGTTACAGCAGCTGGGATGATTGAGTGAAACTCTTTGCTCACTCCGGACAGAAATGTGGCCTCCATTTATTGAGAACTCACCGGAGCATCACAAGGTGGGTTAACTGAATGAGTCTCTTCGCACACACGGAGCAGGTGAACGGTCGCTTCCCAGAGCGAAGCTGTTGGTGTATCTGCGCTGTCCCAGTGAATCCCTTCCAAAATGAGAGCCAGTGAATGACGTCACACTGATACAACGTCATGGCGATGTATCCAATCAGATCACGGAGATGGACACGTGCTCGCGCTCTCCTTGTAGCTGGTGGGGCGCTGACTTCTCCAGCATCTCCGTCTCCACTTTCAAGGATCGGCGGCATTCAAGCGCTGGTGAACTGATAGATACCGCGGAGCTAACGTGCTGTTGTGTTTGATATTCCTATCGACAAATCCTTTGAATTCTTTACACTGTTAAAAGTTTACAAAGCATGTCAGTGGATGAAGGACATCATTTCATTTTTCAAAATGATCCTGAGGCGAGCGGGGTAATTTAGTGAAGGTTTATAGACTCTGTTATATAACTCTTGCCATGACTTTTCTTTCATACTTAAAACGTTCACTTAATGCCTCGGGCAAATAATCTTCGACCGGCCTTATCTTATCTTCTTCATCAGACCTAACCGACGATATTGGCGAATTATGGTAACCGTTGTTTGGAAGCCATGAAAAGCAATGGTCACAGGTCGAGGTTTCTGTTGAGAAGAGGAGTTAAACACCGGGGCTCGGTGTACCCGGTCTACTCCAGGCGGAGTCTCCAAAACGTCAGAAAACAAACGAGCGAACAGCTTTGGAAAACATTCTGAAGGTCGATTGCCTTCGACCAACTCAGGAAGACCCAAAATTCGTATATTGTTCCTTCTTGATCTGCAGTGGCGGGTTCCAATCTGCTAATTGAATTTGTTGACTACACTGCATTGATCGGCCGAATCCCAAATAACGAGGCAGCCTACAGAGAAGAAGTCATCACCCCGACACAGTGGTGTCAAGAAAACAACCTCTCCCTCACTGTGACAAAAACACAGGAGCTGGTTGTGGATTACAGGAGGAATGGAGACAGGGACCATATTCACATTTCCCAGTCTGTTATTGACACAAAATGCACATTTTAATATTGATCATGACACAATGTATTTTATATAATGTTATACATTTAGGTATAATAATTACTAAAAAAAATAAAGATCTCCACAAAGCGAATATATTTCCTTTAATGGTCTCCATGAAACAACAATTTTCTAGATGGAATCCACTTACTTTTTCTTTAATCTTTCGTATTCATGCTGTGAAAATGATTTTACCTAGATTTTTATATGTTTTCCAAAATCTACCTATCTTTTTAACTAAAAAAAAAATTCGATCAAATTGACTCACTTATTTCTTCCTTTATTTGGAACAATAAATTAATTAGTATCATTTACAAAAATCTGAAAAAAATGGTGGATTTGCACTTCCTAATTTAAGAGTATTATTGGGCTGTGAACATTAGACAATTCTGTTTTTGGTTATATTGTCTTGATAAGAACTAAAATCAATTATGGGTTGATTTGGAATTAAAAGCAGTTAAACAATTTCATTTAACTTCAATATTAGGAGCTCCATTACTTTTACAGCTCTTTAAAATTCCAAATTTAAATCTTTACCCGGTTATTAAAGAATCCCTACGGATTTGGGATCAGTTTCGTTTTTTAAAAAATTTTAAACTATTTAAGATGACTAGTTTTTTACATCGAAACTTCTCATTTATACCTTCAACAACTGATCCCATTTTTCTCCTATGGAAAAATAAAGGGATCCATTCTTTTACAGATTTATTTTGTGATGGTCCATTATGACCTTTGAAGAGTTCATTAACAAATTTTCTCTCGCTCATACACATATCAATATGTTCAGTTTAGACATTTTTACAACAATATTTACCTAAGATTCCATGTTTACAAGAATCTGATTTGTTGGATACCATTTTGAAATTGAATCCCTTTGCGAAAGGTTCCATTGGCAGAATTTATCATTTATTTTTGTTACAAAACGAGAACCTATCACTAAAGATTAAACAAGATTGGGAGAGAAAACTTAATATGACCTTTGTTAATGAAGATTGGCTTCGAGTTTTGAAAAATGTAAATTCCTCTTCTGTATGTGCCAACCATTGTTTAATTCTATTTAAAACTGTTCACCGGTATTATTTAACAAAGGGGAGACGATCTAAAATATTTCCTAGTATAGACAAATGCTGAGATAGATGTAAAACTGAAGTAGCTACTTTGTCACATATGTTCTGGTCATGTTCTTCATTAAAATAGTTTTGGAAATCTTTTAGTTCTACAAGTTCTAAAGCTCTGAAAATTAATTTACAACCTAATAGATTGACTGTTCTATTTGGAATAGTTGCACATCATATTCAGGGTATTTCATCTTGAGATCAACATGTAATTGCATTTGTTACACTACTGACAAGACAGGCTATTTTATTATGGAAAGATATTTCTTCCCCTACATTAATTGAATCGTTTCACAAGGAATGTTATGTCTTAGTTTGGAAAAAGTAGAAGTAGAACTTTTGATCCTCGATTCGATTTTGAGAGAAGATGGGGTTCTTTTGCCAAATATTATCATTTAATTTGAATTATGCTATATTGTTTCCGTCCGATTTTATTTTTTTTATAAAGGTGATATGACGGCTGATGATTCTTTTTTAAAAAATTTAGATGATCGTCAAACGTATTGCTCCGGAGGGTTCATTCCTAATGGATTTTCCCCCTTTTTTTTGGGTTACTGGGTTTTTTCTCGAGTTAGATGGGGTTATTTTTCTATATATATATTTTTCCATTCTTATATTTTACAATCAGTTTTTTTCAGCTTTATTAATTGTATGCATATTAATCTATTGACGTTTTGTATCATTTTATAGCTGTAGAAGATTATGCATCAATAAAAAAGATTCTAAAAATGAAAAATGAAATTGGCAAAACAATCACTAGACATATGGTGCAGGGTCACGTCGAGTTACATTGTGAGGTCGAGTCCATTTTATCATTCATTCGGCTTATAACCACAGACAGGAAACCGTCCTTGAGCCGGGTGTTACCCGCTTTAAGCCTTTTGTATCTCTTCCCCGATGTGGGAGCTGGTTTGCAGCAAGAATGTCCAGGTAATGAGGTTCTTTGACTACATGGCCTGCTTTTCCGAGGCAGGGGAAGTGTAGGAAGAGTCCATGGAGGGGAGGCTTGTTTCTCTGATGTTCTCTACATTTCCTTGCAGTCACGGGCGGATCAGTAGCCATACGAAGGCGCGAAGTATCGACAAGAAGCTCAGAGACCTCGGCCTTCACCCTGCCCTGTGTAACTGGATCCTGGACTTCCTGTCAGATCGCCGGCAGGTGGTAAGAGTGGGCTCCCTCACCTCTGTCTCTCTGACCCTCAGCACACTTACCCCACACGGGTGCCTCTTTGCCCCCTCCTTTACTCTCTGTATTCTCCTGACGTGTCGCCACCCACAGCTCCAATCTGTTAATTAAATTTGCTGACTACACTACACTGGCTGGCCTAAACTCAAATAATAACGAGGCAGCCTACAGAGAAGAAGTCATCACCCCGACACAGTGGTGTCAAGAAAACAACCTCTCCCTCATTGTGACAAAAACACAGGAGCTGGTTGTGGATTACAGGAGGAATGGAGACAGGGACCAACTACAACATTTCAATGTCTGTTATTCAGACAAAATGCACATTTTAATATTGATCATGACACAAAGTATTTTATACATTGCTAATGACATAAATCATATTTACAGATTGTTACTGACAGAGAATCGTATAATTTGTGTTCCGTGTGTTAACTGAATGTACTTGCCTATGATGCCACAAGTTAGTGTTTCTCTGTACCTGTACCTTCCCGTACTTGTGCAATTGGCAATAAATTCAACAGGACCTGAGAAATCTCAGTGAGATTTGATTAGTGATGATCATCTTGGCAGCTCGGTAGGTCGAATGTCGATGTCGATGTCGATGATCAGAGGGTTTTTAGACTCGAAGTTCATCGCTCCCTGAAAGAGACTGCACAGATTGATCGGGTGGTTAAGAAGGCAAAAGACATGGTTGTCATTATTAGTTGGAACATTGAGTTCAAAGGTCGGACTGTGACTGTTTCTTTAAGAGCGTCGGTGTGAGGAGGCGGGACTATGACGTCAGTCACAGGCTGACAGCGCTGACTGTGGACTGAACAAGAGAGCTGAGGCTTGGAACTCTCCTATGCCCACAAGAGTGGATTAATCATCGGTACACGGAACCACAACGAATGTGTGTGGCTGTCACTTCGTATAATCCACAGGAGTGGGTTTTGGAATATCTTGTGTTAACCCTTGCCTGGGTATGTTGTGTGGTAACCCCTGGAAGACGGTATTCCTCTGACAGGTCACTTTCGCTGATAACTCGTCTGTGGACGGATTCAACGGATAAGAACTTCGTCGACGGTTATTTTGAAGTAACGGCCTTTTCTCTACGTTTCACCCTGGATTACAAATATCTCTCTCCCATCATTTATTCCGTGTATTACTGAACTTTCCTACTTTACCATCTCAAGACTCAATGCTTTGTTCCCTCACTTTCCCTCACGTTCGTGGGAATTATATTTACACATATATACACATTACACTGGTAACTTTCCTTTATTTCGTTGTTACTATATTATAAGTCGATACTACTAAAGACAATGGCTTTAACATCAAAACCAGACTCCACTGTGAACTCTATTGCTGCTGGTTTGTTTCTAAAACGTTACAGCTCGTAACACAGTTTTATAGAACTAGTTAGACCACATCTGGAGTGTTTCATACAGTTCTGGTCGCTCCCATTCTCGGAAGGATGTCGGGGCTTTGGACAGGGCGCAGAAGAGGTTTACCAGGACACTGCCTGGATTAGAGGGCATGAGCTATAACGAGAGGCTGGACAAACTTGTGTTGTTTTCTCCAGAGCGGCGCAGGCTGGGGTGAGAGTGGATGGACGTTTATAAGATTACAAGAGGAATAGATAGAGTGGACAGACGATATATTTTTCCTGGGGGTTGAAATGTCTAATACATTTAAGGTGAGAGGTGATGTGAGCGGCAAGTTTGCTTCTTTCCACAGACGAATGAGTAGCTGGATGGGGGCCTGGGTGGGGGCGGTGTCACCAATCCTGACACGTGATTCCGTTTGCCCCTCCCATTTAACCGCAGATGGGCAACATCTGCGCGTCTGTTTCCGAGGCCCCGCCTCCCGATGATGTAACCATCTGTTCGCGCATGTTCACAGTCTCCGGGTGGACGGTGTTATCCTCTCCGCTCAGAGCTGAAGTAGGTCGGTGATGTGTTCGGGAAAGACTTTCGTCTCTTCCGTCGGGATCACTGTCTGCGGGCCGAAGATATCACTTTCCCATCGGTGAGTACTGAGACCGATCCCGAGCGGGGAGATCCGATGTTGGCCGTGAGCCCCGAACTGAGGGCCAGGAACTCATTTGTTTCCCAACTAACCGGGCTCGTCAGAAATGTGTCGACTCCACTTAATCTGCATTGAACGATCCAAACCAGGAGCCCAGGCTGTCTGTTTCCGCAGAATTGAAATGGAAGTCCGGCCGACAGGTCACGTGAGGCTGTGTGCCGCAGATTCGCCCCGCCCTCCGCTTTGTGATGCCAGATCACGTGGTGTGATTTTGGCCACTGAGCTCCATTAACTTCCCCGAACTCGTCTCGCTTCCTGAGGCTCCTCGCGTTTGTCCTGGAGCTTTATGGCTGTTGTGTCTTCTCCCGGACTGGGGTGGGTGAGAAAGGAGAACGTCCCAGGTTCTGGGGATCTTTGATTTCACTGCCTGCTTTACTGAGGGACTGGGAAGTCTCGGGGAGAGAATGGTTTCTGTGATGTGCTGATCTGTATCCAAAGGTCGCTGCCGTTTCTCACAGTCACGGGCAGAGCAGTTACCATGCAGAGCGTGAGGTGTCCGGATGGGAATCTTTCTATGGTGTGTTGATAAAAATTTGGTGAGGGTCAAAGTATATATGACAAAGTTCTTGTTGTTTCTTCTAACTTTGTGATTTTTGAATTTTTTATACAGTAGTATGTATCATTAATTCTGTAGCTCTGGTGTGTTCTGACGTCTCCGGAACGGCTTTTTCGTGTTTACAACAGTAGGATTAGACCCGTGAGTCTGGCGTTCAAACTGTCTTTGGAAATTCCCCCACCCCTCACTGTCAGCAGTCTGTCATTCGGTGAAAATCAAGCAGAATCTCAAGTTGCTGGAGATCTGCACTATAAACTAAATGTTTGAAATCATTCTGACAAAACGTCATTAACCTGAATTGTAAAGTTTGTACCTCTCCCCGCAGCTGTTCCTTATTTGTTAAGCGTTTCTGGTAATTCCAGCTTCTATTTATTACGTTCTTTTATTCTTTTATTACATTCACCCTGGACTGGTTTATATTTCCTGAAATGGACCTGATTTAACCTGGAAATGGAAATCACTCATCTGTGATAGTAGATCAGTAAAGGAAGCACAACTTTTCCCTGTCAATTATCCTGGTACCAGTTTGTCTGTTATTCCTGGAAATGTGTTCAGTACAGTTGTTGCTAACGAGGTTCACATGAATAATCTCAGGAGTGATCGGCTTTATGTATGCGGAGCATTTGATGTTTCTGGACCTGGAGTTCAGAGGGATGGTGGGGGTGGAGTTCAGAGGGACGGTGGCGATGGTGGGGGATGTATGGTTAAGTAAACCTACCGAATGCTGAAAAGTCTGGAAACAGTGGACACGGAGAGGATGTTTCCATTAGACAGAGAATCTGTGATCTGACAGCACAGTCTCAGAATAAAGATGCTTCCCGTTAAAATTCATTTGAGTAACTTTTTTTGCCAAAAGGTGTCTGAAGTGTAGGATTTGTTGCCACAGAGTTTGCCTGAGGCTGCCATTTGGGTATATTTATGACGGAGATTAATATATTCAAGATTGCTAAGTAGCTACAGGGTTACAGGAGGAAGGCAAGAATATGGTGTTGGAATAAAAATCAACCATGGTTGAGTGGTGGAGCAGATGGGATGGATCAAATCACCTAATTCTGTTCCTTATGTCTTACCATAACTGAATGATGCCTCCTTCTGATCCCATATCGTTTTGTGTCATGTGAGAGACAATAACCGATTGTTCACTGAGATCATTACTGTATTGCCTTCAATGTTTAAATTTCAGTGAGATTTGTTCTTAGTAACATTAAGCAGACATGTTTGGATCTACTTTTTATTGTTAATGTGCTTCATTGTCTCTCTGGTTAAAGTTAGACCTGCGGTGCGAGGTTTATTGGAAGAAATACCGCAACTGGAAGCAAACCACGACTGAAGACGAGGGAACAGCAACAAATGAACCCAGCCCGAGGACTGAGAGCATCAACTGGAGAGAACCCATCTGACTCAGTGATTCAGTCAGGAGAAAGTTTGGTGAGTCTCATTCTCTCAAACACTGGTCCTTTAGACATCACATACCTGTACAAGGGAAGGTAGGAGATAGCTGGAGTGAAACTGAATGTGCCCAGAAGAACCAGTTATGCCTCTGTCAGACCCAATTGCAATCACTGCAGGTCTGGTACAGTGCTTCCAGCAGCCCAGCCCTTTAAAACCACTCCCAATCTGTGGAAATCGAATCCGGAGAAAGTCACTTAGAGACTATATAAGTACAAACTCTTTATCCCAAGTAACCGGGGCTTACTCAGTTACTCGCTCAAACAGGAACAGTCGATGTCTGTTCCCACTCAATTCACTAACTGACCAACAATTCCACTTACACCCCAGATATATCCATCCAGATACTCCCCACCCAAGACAGGCTGGAGCCAAAGCTACTTACTGCATGACAGCCCCTAAAGACAAATTACAAAACAGTCATAATGGCTTACACACACAAAACAAACTGACACTGTCCTATCTCCACACATGATTGCACAAGGAGATAAGCATCCTGAAACCCTGGCTAGCATCCTGAAACCCTCAAGAAGAAATATGGCTCAGCATGGCTTAGCACATTGGTTGATCATCAGCAGTTTCTGTCAGAAAAACAGGCTGCTATTTTTTTAATGAAGTGTTAACCCTTTTACCTTCTTTGATGTTAAAACCACTGTCTTTATTTGTATCTACTTATTATATAACAAATTAAGCACAATAACCAAAAGTTAAAGGTGTTACGAGTACACATAAGTGTAAATATAACTCCCAAACCAATGAGCTCAGGGAATACCAAGCTTTAAGTCTTGAGATGGTGAAGTATGAAAGTTCAGTTCATACACAGAATCAATGACGAGAGAGAGATATTGGTATTCGAAGGTGAATGTCGGGAGAAGGTAATTACGTTGAATTCCATAAACTCCACAGTGGTAAAACAGGAAAACAGTCGCCATAGGTCTTATCCGTCGTCGTTCTAAATCCACATACGAATTATCACTAAAAGTAGCTTATCACAGGGGTACTGTCTGCAAAGGGAATGACCACCCAGGCAAGGGTTGACACACAGGTAGATTCCGCAAGGTACTCCCAATCCAGACCCAACACACAAAGTATTACTGACAGTGATTTCCACAGAGTATCCCTTCTCACAAGTGTTTACCACATAACACACATTGACATTACATACCTGTACAAAGGAAGGTAGGAAATAGTTGGAGTGAGACTGAATGTGCCCTGAAGATCCAGCTATGCCTCTGTCAGACCCAGTTGCAATCACTCCAGGTCTGGTAATGTGCTTCCAGCAGCCCAGCCCTTTGAAACCACTCCCATTCCCTCACAGTGGTTACTCTTGCATCTTCTGAAGTCGCTTTTGGTCAGTTCTGAGTGGGGAGAGGGAAAGAGAGGGGAGTGTTTATACTGACTGTCTTTCAAAAAAAGTAATTGTTTGAACTTGCTGCAAACTCTCTACCCGTACCCTGTACTTTCTCAACTAAATTATTGACATAGATGACCAGTAGCAATGGGTTTAACCCCAGGAATCGTCACTAAGCATGGGACTCGAGTCCAAGAGACTCTCAGGGTCGGTGAGTGGCAGATTCAGCTGTGTGACTCTGTGAGGTTGGGTCCTGGGATATCAGTTTCTGATCCAAGTAAAATCGGTGGAAATCAAGCAGAATTTCAAGTTGCTGGAGATCTGCACTAAAATCTGAAAATGTTTGAAGTCATTCTGATGAAACGTTATTAACCTGAATTGTAGATCCCACAGCTGTTCCTTACCCGCTGAGTGTTTCTGGTAATTCCAGTTTCTTTTTATTACATTCACCCAGGACTGATTTGTACTTCCTGAAATGGACCTGATTTAACCTGGAAATGGAAATGACTCGTCCTGTGATAGGACATCAGTAAAGAAAGCACAGCTTTTCCCTGTCAATTATCTGGTACCATTTTGTCTGTTATTGCTGGAAATGTGTTCAGTACAGTTGTTGCTAATGAGGTTTACATGAACAATCTCAGGAATGATCAGCTTTATGTATGAGGAGCATTTGATGGGTCTGGGCCTGTGCGCAATGGAGTTCAGAGGGACGGTGGTGGTAGTGGAAGGATGTATGGTTAAGTAAACGTACCAAATGCTGAAAAGCCTGTATACACTGGAAAGGGAGGGGAGGTTTCCATTAGACAGAGTCTGTGATCTGACAGCACAGTCTCAGAATAAAGATACTTCTCTTTAAAACTGAGATAAGAAAAAAATTTTGGCTAAAAGATGTCTGATCTGTGGAATTTTTTGCCGTAGAGGTTGGTTGAGGATGCCATTTGGGTATATTTATGACAAAGATTAATATATTCATGATTGCTAAGTAGCTTCAGTGTTACTGGAGGAAGACAGGAATATGTTGGAATAAAAATCAGCCCTGGTTGAATGGTGGGCAGACCAGATGGATTGAATCACCTAATTCTGTTCCTGTGTCATATATCTTACCATGATTGAATGATGGCTCCTTCTTATCCCATATCATTCTGTAACATGTGAGGGAAAATAAAAGATGGTTCACAGAGATCATTAAATCTGCCTTCAGTGTTTAACTGTCAGTGAGTGCTGTTCAGAGTAACATTAAGCAGAAATGTTTGGTTCTCCTTTTTATTGTTAATGTGCTTCATTATCTCTGTGGTTAAAGTTAGACCTGTGGTGAGAGATTTATTGGAAGAAAAACCGCAACTGGAAGCAAACCACGACTGAGGACGTGGGAACAGCAACAAGTGAACCAGCCCGAGGACTGAGAGCATCAACTGGAGAGAACCCATTTGACTCGAAGATTCCAGTGATTCAGTCAGGAGAAAGTTTGGTGAGTCTCATTTACTCAAACACTGGTCCTTTAGACATTACATACCTGTACAAAGGAAGGTAGGAAATGGTTGGGAGTGAGACTGAATGTGCCCAGAAGAACCAGTTATACCTCTGTCAGAACCAGTTGTGAAGAAGCCCTCCCAATGTTCCCTTTAAACTTTTCGCCCTTCACCCTTAACCCCTGTCCTCTGGTTTTTTTCTCCCCTAGCCTCAGTGGATAAAGCCTGCTTGCATTCACTCTATCTATACCCATCATAATTTTATATACCTCTATGAAGTCTCCGCTCATTCTTCTATGCTCCAAGGAATAAAGTCTTAACCTGTTCAACCTTTCTCTGTAACTCAGTTCTCAAGTCCTGTCAACATCCTCATAAACCTTCTCTGCACTCTTTTAACCTTATTACTATCCTTCCTGTAATTCGGTGACTAAAACTGCATACAATACTCCAAATTCGGCCTCACCAATGCCTTATACAATCTCACCATAACATTCCAACTCCTATTCTCAATACTTTGATTCATAAAGGCCAATGTACTAAAAGCTCTCTTTACTACCCTATCTAGCTGTGACACCACTTTTAGGGAATTTTGTATCAGTATTCCTAGATCCTTCTGTTCTAGTGCACTCCTCAGTGCCCTACCATTTACCCTGTATGTTCTACTTTGTTTTTTCCTTCCAAAGTGCAATACCTCACACATGTCTGTATTAAACTGCATCTGCCATTTTTCAGCCCATTTTTCTAGCTGGTCCAGATCCCTCTGCAAGCATTGAAAACGTTCTTCACTGTCCACTACTCCTCCAATCCTTGTATCATCAGCAAATTTGCTGATCAAATTTACCAAATTATCATCCAGATCATTGATATAGATGGTAAATAACAATGGACCCAGCACTGATCCCTGTGGCACACCACTAGTCACAGGCCACCACTCAGAGAAGCAATCCTCCACTACCACTCTCTGACTTCTCCCATTGAACCAATGTCTAATCAAATTTACTACCTTACCATGTATACCTAGTGACTGAATCTTCGTAACTAACCTCCAATGCGGGACTTTGTCAAAGTCCTTACTGAAGTCCATACAGACAACATCCACTGCCCTGCCTTCATCCACTTTCCTTGTAACCTCCTCAAAAACCTCTAATAGATTTGTTAAACATGACCTACCACACATAAAGCCATGTTGACTCACCCTAATAGGTTCCTGTCTATCTAAATGCTTGTAGATCCTATCTCTTGGTACTCCTTCCAATAATTTACCCACTACCAATGTGAAACTTACTGGCCAATAATTTCCTGAATTACTTTTAGAGCCTTTTTTATAAAACAGAACAACATGAGCTATCCTCAAATCCTCTGGCACCTCTCCCGTAGGTAACGAAATTTAAAATATATCTGCCAGGGCCCCTGCAATTTCAACACTGGTCTCCTTCAAAGTCCAAGAAAATACCTTGTCAGGTCCTGGAGATTTATCTACTCTGACTTGCCTCAAGATAGCAAGCTCCTCTTCTATCTGAAAAGGTTCCATGACCTCACGAATTGTTTGCCTTATTTCCATTGACTCCATGCAAGTTTCCTTTGTAAATACAGGTGCAAAAAAAAACATTTAAGATCTCCCCCATTTCTTTTGGTTCCATAAATAGCCGACAACTCTGATCTTCAATAGGACCAATTTTATCCCTTACTATCCTTTTGCACTTAACATACTTGTAGAAGCTCTTGATTATCCTTCACCCCGACTGCCAAAGCAACCTCATGTCTTCTTTTAGCCCTCCTGATTTCTTTCTTAAGTATTTTCTTACTTTTTGTATACTCCTCAAGTACCGATCCCTGTTTCTTATACATGTCATACATCTCTCTCCTTCTTCATCAGTTCCAATATCCATCGAGAACCAAGGTTCCTTATTCTTATTCACTTTGCTTTTAATCCTGAGACTTTGTTCCCAGGGTGTCCTCATGGGCCGTCCAGAAATGATTTCAGCTGGTGACAACCCTGTTTTCCCCTGTGGGGTAATTATGTTGTGGTTTTTTGTGCCTTACAAATGACCAGGAAACGCAGAAGATTCTTCAAGAAGGGTTAAACTTTAATTTGCAAATCAAAGCTGAGACAGTCATTGAGCTAGTCGCTGATTGCCCACCGATCTCTGGACACAGCATTTTTTATAGTATTTGTCCAGTTGTATTAGCATATGTAATCGATCTATAGTTGCATATTACACGTACTACACATGCATCATGTCCCTATTGTTCTTATCAATTGGCTTAATCATGTTCTAATCTACATCTCTTAGCTACCTCTCATTAACATACCATTGTCTTCTACATTCCTAAGACTTCAGTCTCCTACCAAATTGAGTACATGCACAGCAAATAATAAACTCAGAACTGAGCAATGTTCTAATCTACATTTCTTTAGCTACCTCTCATTAACACACCATTGTCTTCTACATTCCTGAGACTTCATTCTACTAAATTGACATGCATAGCAAACTGACTAGTTACACAGCAAATGATACAAGTTTTATACTCCATAATATTTTTATACTCCAATACTCCAATATATCCCCCCTTTCTTGCACAGAGAAAGAAGACTAAGAGTCCGCGCACAAAAGCCTCAATAAACTCAAGCATTTATTCCCAAATCTCGGGTAAACTATAATTTTCTGCGCCAAGACCTCAAAGTATTCTCTCCCTGCTACCCTGGGCCGCTGAGCCAAAAACCTGTCCCCTTGTACCTGAGACAGGGAAAAAGACTCTGAAGCCCTTACAATCTACTCCCACACTGTCGTTTTGCTCTTGTTCATCCTGCAGGTGTTGCAGGCTGTAACGATACATTTTCGGTGTTTCTTTCTCCACTAAGCTTGCTTCAGTAATTGCCACGAGCATCGGAAATTGTTTGGTTGCAGCACGCACTACAAGAGATTTGAGACAAGGAAGAAAACAGCACAGCACAAGCGCACAGCTCAACAATTAATACTGACAGTTATTGCAATTTTAGTCAGCCATGCTCCCCATGCTCCGAGTCTACTTTTCAACCAACCAAAGAACTGATGTTCAAATCCTGCATTCTGTTTGACCTCCAACCGCAGATACTTTAGTTTATTCATTGCCCTGGTGAAAGACCCTTCTGGGCTAGTATTGTTCGGTATGAAAGTGCAGCATTGTTCTCCAAACATTACACACACACCCCCTTTTTCTGCCAAAAGCCAATCCAGTACCTGTCTGTTTTGCCACGCCATCCTGGTAGTTGCATCTAGCTGTTGCCCTAAGGCTGCCAGTGCATCATCGGTGTAGTTGATGAATCTCTGCTGATTATAGTATATATAGTTTATCCATTCAACATTTTTGCTGACCCCTATCACAGGTATGATAGCTTCCCAGCCTGCAGCAATCTCATGCAGTATCAGGCATGTCATTCGATTAGTTTGCATGCGGTAACTCATCAATGCTAACGGTAAAGCATCAACCCAATTAAGTTTAGTGTCTGCACAAATTTTATTTAGTTTGGCTTTCAGGGTTCCATTAATTCTCTCTACCATGCCCTGTGACTGAGGGTGGTATACATATCCAAATCTTTGCTTTATCCTCAGTGCCTGTAGTACCAATTTGACCACTTTCTGGATAAAAGCTGAACCATTGTCAAAGCTAAATTCTGTAGGTATTTCAAACCTTGGGATCACTTCATTTGTCAGAAGTTTTACCACTGTCTTTGCCCCTTGAGCTCTTGAAGGTACTGCCTCCACCCATCTGCTAAATTGATCGATTACTACCAGCATGTATCTTTTCCCTCTCGCTGTCTTTATCATATCTATGTAATCAATCACTAGATGTTTAAATGGTCCCTCAGGTACAGGAATGTGACCTAGTGGGGTTGTAATTCCCTTCCGAACATTATCCTGTGCGCATACCTCGCACTGTGACAAGACAACGTCCACTGAAGCCTGTAAATGAGGTGACCAAAAACCATCCTTTATTTTCTTTATCACTTCCCCCAATGCACAATGGTCAATCCCATGCGCTTCTGAAATCAGAATCGTCAGTCGAGGGGTGGGCACTACCAACAAACCGTCTTCTGTGCTCCACAAGCCTTCTGGGTTCTGCTTGGCTCCCCTTCCGTCTCCACATTGTCTGTTCTGCCAAAGTTGCCTTACCTTGTATTTCAATTAGGTCCTCTACCTCGGGTTCTGGAGTTAGGCTTACCTGGGAGGCAATGACAGCAGATGTTCACCCAGATGCTTTTCTGGCTGCCTCGTCCACAGCTTGATTTCCCTTTGTTATTACATCATTTTCCTTTTTATGTGCCTGATGTTTTACTATAGCCAATGCTTTAGGTTTCATTATAGCTTTTATTAAGTCGAGAATTTGCTGACAATGTTGTATGGGATCTCCGCTACTTTTTTTAAAACCTCTCTGCTTCCGCACTGCCTCGAGCAAATGGCAAACGCCATGAGCATATGCAGAATCAGTATAGATGTCTACTTTCTCACCTTCCATCATTTCTCACGCAGCTGTCAGGGCTTTGATTTCCGCTAGTTGGACGGAACACGGTTGGAGACAGGACTCCATCCTAATAATCTTATACCTCCACTGATCCTGCTGTACTACTGAGAACCCTGCATGATTTCCATCATAGTCCCTATAACAAGAGCCATCTACGAACAGAACCTTTTTATCTGCATCCTCTAGAGGTTCTGACTGTCAATCTGCACTCAATTTGGCAAATGCCATTGTCTTCCCTACACAATCATGGGGTTCTCCTTCATAGTCCAAAGGGCCAAAATCGACTATATTACTGGTAGTGCATCTCTGTATTGATATGTCAGGAAATGTCAATAGCATCTGATCCACTGCTATCCTGGCTGGCGTTAGCACAAATTTCCCTCTTTCCAACAATTATGCTACTTTGTGGTGTGTGGACAGAGTCACAGGATAGCCCAGGGTGACAAGTGACGCCTTTTCATATGCATAGTACAGCGCCGCCAATCCCTGATAACAGGGTGGATACCCCTGAGCCACCTCATCTAGTCTCGTACTGTAGTCTGCTATCGGCTGTTTTGCTTTTCCTGTGCCTGTCTCTTGTGTTAAAACCGCTGTGACATAACCCTCCTGTCGGTTGGATACATACAAATGAAAGACCTTCTCGTAGTCAGGCAAAGCTAATGCTGGTGCTGACTGCAATTCCTGCTTAATAGTATTGAAAGCAATCTCCGCCTCTCCATTCCACTGTAAGCCGTTCTTCAAATTTGTATGCCCTGCTTCTTTCATTATCTTTCTCAAAGGTGCCACAATCTCAGCGTATTCTCCTGTCCAATCTGAGCTGTACCCTGCCATTCCCAAAAACGTCATCATCTGCCCTACAGTCTGGGGTTTGGGGGCCTTAGTTATTGCCTCAATCTGATCTGGTGCTCTCGCCTTCACTCCCTTGGATATTACCCTGCCTAGGTACTCCACTTGCTGCGTGCAAAATTGCAGTTTCTTTTTGGATACTTTATGTCCTCCGTATGCCAGCTTCTCTAACAGAGTTATAGTGTCCTGCTCACACTGTTCCTTACTGTGGGAGCAAATCAACAGGTCATCCACATACCGTAACAATGTACTTTCCAATGGCATGCCCTCTAGGTCTGCCTTCAACACCTGATTAAAAACGTGTGGTGAATGTTTAAATCCTTGCGGCATTCTGGTATAGGTATACTGAGCACCTCTGTAAGTAAATGCAAACAGATACTGACACTGGTCGGCTAGAGGAATGCTGAAGAAAGCCAAACACAAATCAATCACTGAAAAGTAACTTGCTTCTGGTAGGACATTAGTCAAAAGCGTGTGTGGGTTGGGGACTACCGCTGGCCAGTCCTCTACCACATCATTTACCACATGCAAATCATGCACCAATCTCCACTTAGATTTATCTGCTTTTAAGACCGGCAGCAATGGGGTATTACATGGACTGTTTGTTCTTTTAAGCACCGCTATTTCAAGCAATCCCTGCACTGTCGATGCTATTCCCTCTTCTGCTTCTGGTCTTAGTGGGTATTGTGGTCTCCTGGGTGGAATTGCTCCTTTCTTCAGCCTTATTTCCACCGGACTAGCTGTTTTTATTTTCCCTACGTCCTTGTCAGGCTGTGACCACAGAATAGACGGCAAATCATCTAAACTTTTATCTTTCTGCTGGCCTGTACCCTTTCCCAGCAAGGGCAGGTCTGGTTGGGGAGTTATTTCGACCTCTCTCACTGTCCCTACCATATCTACACTTACCATTATTTTAATGCAATTGTTGTCTTCTGATACCCACACCTAGGGCGTGATTTTCCTCCACACTGTTATGGTTTCAGCACTCTTAATTAAGGTTCCTAAGTCTTTAGACTGATATCCCTTGTTTACCAACAACGTTATGTGGGGCACAGCCTCCGGTATCCTGTACCATTTTTCTAAAAAGGTGTTCTACTTAACTTGTAAAGCTGCCCCTTGCTTTCCAATTATCACAGCCTCCCCTTCCAGGTGCTGTTGGGTACATACCTCCAGGTGCCATCTCTCCTCTAACTCCCTGTTCTGAGTCTCGTCAAAAATCACTGTACAATGTAGCTCAGATTTGGGCGTTACGCCCTGGGTAATATAGCCTGCACGCCCTTTTTCCATTTTTCCCAGGTTTCCTGAATCTGATCTGCGATGTCTCCTATCCAAAAGACATTAGCCTTCTTGTCTTCTTGCACTATCAATTGAGCCCCTGCTCTTTCCACATTCAGCCCATTTCTAGTACATTCTAATTTTAATTCCAATTTCAATAAGGCATCTCTGCCTATCAAATTAATTGGAGTTTCTTTAAATACTGGCACCGGCAAAACAATTTCTTTATTTCCCATTCTCAACCGCACTGGAGCCGTGCACTGTGTCAACTGTGTTTTCCCCGAGAACCCTACCATCTTAATAAACTTTCCTGACATGGGAAGGTGAAGGGCAGACAGTGGCTGCACACAAGTGTACGTGGCTCCAGTATCTACCATCATTGGTGTCAGTTGTCCTTCTAACATAACCTGAACAATGGGTTCCTCATCTGCCTCCCTTGTTATCATTGGGTAATGTCCCTTCCCACTCGAGTTCTCGGGGCACCCCTAATACCTCGCATAGGGATTCACAGGTCCGCTTGGGCCTGTGGGGGCTTGTCCTTGATTAAACTTTAGTTCCCTTATCTGTTCCTGCCGGTGTGTGACAGGCCATGGGGTAAACAGACAATCTCTTCTCATGTGACCTGGCTGATTGCATACCCAGCACAATCTCTCTACCTCTCTTTCCCCCTGTCTCTTCACTGGTCCCCTCTGCCCCCCTCCTTGGGACTTCCAGTCCTGTCTGGGCTGTTTGAATTTAGTCTGTTCCTGATAGGGCATTTGTGGGAATGCTCCTCCAAAGATGATTATTGGCATGGGGTTTTCCAGCCCTTGTCTTACAGTATGATCGGTCCCTCCATATAGCGGTGCTTTGTCCAGTTCGATGGCTGTACTCGAGCCGGTGGTTGCTGGCAGCAACTTTTTGTTTTTCTCTTTTTCCTTCTTTTTGAGTTCTTCAAGCTGCATTTGTATTAACATTCTTTGCACCTCTTCCTGCTGCTCAGCCAACCTTCGTTTGTCTTTCCGGTATTTCTCAACCGCATGGACTATGTGGTCTCTAAATACTTGTGGGGTCATTGACGTCTGCCCAACCACTTCCTCCAGTTTGGATTTTACTTGTCGAGGCATTGCATCCAAAATGTTATGTCGGAACAGTGAGGTCATAAATAAGCTATTCTCCACCTCTTGTTCAGTCTCCAGTCTTCACCGTTTCAACTGGTTTTTGACGCAGGCTGCTGGGTTTTCAGTGTCTCCCAGTGGATCCCCTTTTAAGGCTTTGGGGTCCACTTTGGGTGGATAAAGCTTTCTGAGGGCCTGCCATACCCTCTGCCTCACTCTTTCAAACCCATCTCCATCAGTTCTTGGGTCGTTCGAGTTTACTATGCCAGCCATTTCCATTAGTTTGTTAAATTTGGAGGTTCCCATCAACCTTATCAACAGTGCCTTCAAATCTCCCATAGCCAATAATCGTCCTGCTGTTTCTTCTTCAAAGGCTCTAATCCATTTCCCTGCTCCTTCATGTAGATTGGGCAGAGTGGTTTTCAGCCCTTCTAGGTCCTGGGATCCCCAAGGGATATACTGCACTTGTCCTGATCCTTTAACTAACAAAGGCATCATTCTTCCTCCTTCTTCCCACCTGACCTGGCTCTCCTCCTCGCCTGACTCCCCATCTGTCTCAGGGGGTATGTCTGTACTGCCTCCCACACAAATGTCTCTGGGGTCCTCTCCTTCCCTTGGTCTCCCTGTGGAGTCCTTCCTTTCTGTCTTGATTCTATACTTGGTTGGCCCCTAGAGTATTTTTCGCATCTCTCCTGACAATCCCCTCTGAGTAACATATCTAGCTCTCTCTCTATTTCTGCAAGTTGTTCCTCTACCGCCTCCATCTGCCCTTCTAGGCTTATGCCTCCTCCCTCTTCCCCCAAATTCTCACATCCTCTCTCTCTCTACTTAACTCTTGCTCCTCCAATGAGTCACCTTCTCTTTCTTCCTGTTCTGATGAGCTACTTTCTTTTCTAGTCTGTTTATTTCTATAGTATAACCGATACTCCTCATACTCCTTTTCCTCTCTCAAGTATTTCATCCGTTCAATCTCTTCTCCCATTTCTCTCTGTACCTGTTCTATCTTTATCCTTTCTGCCTGTATCTCTTTCCATTTCGCCGCTTTTTCCTTCTCGTATTGTTTTTTTTTCCTCCTCATTATCCCAAACCTGTACTTCTCCCTGCATGTTTACCATTCTCGTCAGCAGGGGGCACTGCTTAGGGGTTCCTTCCGCATTATAGTGAGGGGGCTTTTCTGTTTCTTTCGCATCCGGGTACGGAGCTGAAGCCAGCTTCTCACCGTACCCTCCTCTCTCTCTAACAGGCTGTTTCTCCAGCACCTTATTGTCTTCCTCGCTTGTAATCAATATTCTGCCTGTCCCCCTCTGCCTTTCCGCCTCCATTCTGAAGAGTTTTTGCACTTCCATTTCTCGTTCTCTTTTTTGTCCTCTTTGCTTAGATTTATCTTTTGGTTTGTAATTTTTTAATTAGTCCCTCCATATCTTTGCACAAGCTTACATCAAACGTTCCTTCTCTTGGCCACTTTGTGGCCAGGTTTTTGGTTCTTTTCCCCATTTTTCTGAAGTTTTTGTGATCTCATATTTAATTAACAGGAATTTTTTGCTCAGAATCTCTACTGCCATTCCTTTACCTGTCAGGTTATTCTCTCTTTTTAAGGTATTTCAGAGATTCACAGTTTGTTTACTGGATAATATTATTTACTTTAATTCTACGCCTTGTCTAACACCACATGGACTTTTTCTTTACTAAATTTACTCTAATTCTACACCTAGTCTAATTTCCTTTCCCTGCCCGTTCAGCCCTTCGTTTCGTACGAAGCGGTACCTACAGTGATCTACCAACACCACGTGGACTTTTTCTTAACGTCTCATTAAATTATTTGTACTTACCCTCACTGCAGTGTTCTTGATCAATCCTCTGAGCCTCCTCTGTTAACCCCAACTCTGCCAGATTCTTTGGACCGGAGAGACCCTTCGGCAGTGGTTCCACACTTCAGAGACTCCAAGACCTCCCCAAAGCCAACCGAATTCTTAGTCCAAATTGTCGCAGAAAGCGCTTAACTTTTGTTTGGGTGCACCCTTAATTCTGTTAGCCTTGTGGGGATCCCCAGAGGGCTGGGAAGCATCCACAATCTGCCATTTCCTTTCTGCGGGTCTATTTCCGGTCCTGTTCCTGACGCCAATTATGTCGTGGTTTTTCGTGCCTCACAAATGACCAGGAGACGCAGAAGATTCTTCAAGAAGGGTTAAATTTTAATTTGCAAATCAAAGCTGAGACAGTCATTGAGCTAGTCGCTGATTGCCCCCCCCCCCCCCCACCCAATCCTCGGACACAGCATTTTTTATAGTACTTGTTCAGTTGTATTAGCATATGTAATCAATCTATAGTTGCGTATCACACGTACTACACGTACACCTTGCCACCATTGTTTCTACCAATTGATTTAATCATGTTCTAATCTTCATCTCTCAGCTACCCCTCATTAACACACCTTTGTCTTCTACATTCCTAAGATTTCATTCTACTAAATTGGGTACATGCATAGCAAAATAGCAAGCTTCAAAACTTGACCAAACTAATCTGCATCTCTTAGCTACCTCTCATTAACACACCTTTGTCTTCTACATTCCTAAGATTTCATTCTCGGTACATGCATAGCAAATAGCAAGTCAAAGCTGACTGCATAGTTTTGGTCCAGCAAAATTTATACTCCAATATATAACACTCCAATACATGTCAAGAAAGACTATTTGTGTGAGAGTGTTTCAGTTACTGTGGGGCGAAGAACCCATGCTGCTCAGCAGGAACAGGGAATAATACCAACGGAAAGAGTCAAACTGAGCCAGGAGACGGCAGAAATGCCCCATTCTTATAGAGACAGGAAGAGCATCAGGGAATTGATGGTCATTCCAGATACCAGCACTCTGACCAGTCAGGAGATGATTTCTCTGTCCAACTTGTGTTGAACCTCACTGTAACAGTGTGATACCAGATGAAACCTTGGCAACTCAAGTAATCTCATCTGAAATGTTGTCCTACACCCATTGATGGATTTTGTAAATCTTTTTACAGGTTAAAACTGAGAAGGAATTCGTCTCCAGGAAGCTCAAACACGGCACACCAGTTTTGTTGTCTCTGTCTAGATATTTAACAAGTGGAGCAAGGGATCCAATTGACCATCCTTCCTGCTCAGACTGTGGGGAGGGATTCACTCGGTCATTTGACCAACTGTCACACCTGTAACTTACACAGGAGAAAGGCCTTTCACCTGCTCAGACAGTGGGAATGGATTCACTCGGTTATCACAATTGAAGTTAGATCAGCAGGTTCACACACTGGGCAAGGCCATTCACCTGTTCTGTGTGTGAGAAGGGGTTCAGTCGGTCTTCTCACCTGTGAACACACCAATCAGTTCACACCACACTGGGCAGAGGCTGGTCATCTGCTGAATTTCTGGGAAAGGATTCACTCGGTCATCTGACCTAATGGCTCACCAGCGGGTTCACACTGGGGAGAAGCCATTCACCTGCTCAGTCTGTGGGAAAGGATTCACTCAGTCATCTACCCTACTGGTACATCAGCGAGTTCACTCTGGGGAGAAGCCTTTCACCTGCTCAGTCTGTGGAAAGGGATTCACTCAGTCATCCAACCTACAGAGACATCAGCGAGTTCATACTGGGGAGAGGCCGTTCACCTGCTCACTCTGTGGGAAGGGATTCACTCAGTCATTTGACCTAATGGCTCACCAGTGGGTTCACACTGAGGAGAAGCCATTCCCCTGCTCAGTCTGTGGGAAAGGATTCACTCTGTCATCCAACCTACAAAGACATCAGCGAGCTCACACTGGGCAGAAGCTGTTCACCTGCTCAGTGTGTGGAAAGGGATTCACTCAGTCATCCAACCTACAGAGACATCAGCGAGTTCACACTGGGGAGAGGCCATTCACCTGCTCAGTCTGTGGGAAGACCTTCACTCATTTATCCAACCTATGGAATCATCAGCGAGTTCACACTGGGGAGAGGCCGTTCACCTGCTCAGTCTGTGGGCAGACATTCACTAATTTATTCAGCCTACAGAGACATCAGCGAGTTCACACTGGAGAGAGGCCATTCACCTGCTCAGTCTGTGGGAAAGGATTCACTCGGTCATCCACCCTACAGAGTCATCAGCGAGTTCACACTGGGGAGAGGCCTTTCACCTGCTCAGTGTGTTGGAGAGGATTCAATATGTCATCTGACTTACGGAGTCACCAGCGAGTTCACACTGGGGAGAGGCCGTTCACCTGCTCAGTCTGTGGGAAAGGATTCACTCTGTCATCCAACCTACTGGTACATCAGCAAATTCACACTGGGGAGAAGCCGTTCACCTGCTCAGTCTGTGGGAAAGGATTCACTCAGTCATCTACCCTACTGGTACATCAGCAAATTCACACTGGGGAGAAGCCGTTCACCTGCTCAGTCTGTGGGAAAGAATTCACTCAGTCATCTACCCTACTGGTACATCAGCGAGTTCACACTGGGGAGAAGCCATTCACCTGCTCAGTCTGTGGGAAAGGATTCACTCTGTCATCTACCCTACTGGTACATCAGCGAGTTCACACTGGGGAGAAGCCGTTCACCTGCTCAGTCTGTGGGAAGGGATTCACTCGATCATTCACCCTAAAGAGTCATCAGCGAATTCACACTGCGGAGAAGCAGTTCACCTGCTCAGTCTGTGGGAAAGGATTCACTCAGTCATCTACCCTACTGGTACATCAGCAAATTCACACTGGGGAGAAGCCATTCACCTGCTCAGTCTGTGGGAAAGGATTCACTCAGTCATCTACCCTACTGGTACATCAGCGAGTTCACACTGGGGAGAAGCCGTTCACCTGCTCAGTCTGTGGGAAAGGATTCACTCTGTCATCTACCCTACTGGTACATCAGCGAGTTCACACTGGGGAGATGCCGTTCACCTGCTCAGTCTGTGGGAAGGGATTCACTCGATCATTCACCCTAAAGAGTCATCAGCGAATTCACACTGCGGAGTAGCAGTTCACCTGCTCAGTCTGTGGGAAGGGATTCACTCTGTCATCTACCCTACTGGCACACCAGCGAGTTCACACTAGAGAGAGGCCGTTCACCTGCTAAAAATGTGGGAAAGGATTCACTCAGTCATCCCACCTACTGGCACACCTGTCAGCTCAGAATGGGGAGTGATCATTGTTATGAATCCCTAGGTTTTGTTTGCTGTGGGGAGGGAGGGAGGGAGAGAGGGAGGGAGGGAGAGGGAGAGGGGGAGAGGGAGAGGGAGGGAGAGCAAATGTGTCTGACTTGCAGCTTGTTTACATCGCTCGCAGCTTGTTTAGTTTTAACCGAGGACACAGACACTCAGAGTCAGACGGAGATGAAGGAGGAAAAATGGAAGAATCGAAACCAGGGAACTAGTGGCCAAGGGCCACTGTTTGGAACTTTCCTTTGCCCACAAGGGTGGGCTAATTATCGATTCACCATACTCAAATGTGTGGTTGTCACCTCATTTGATCCGTAGGAGTGGATCTGATTTGGTTTATCCTGCAGAGACCACTTATGTGTTAACCCTTGCCTGGCCGTGGTGTGGTAATTCATTTGAAGACGATACCCCTCATGATAAGTCACTTCGGGTGATAATTAGTTTGTGGATTTAGAAGGATGACAGATAAAATCTACAGCCACTGTTGGTCTCATTTTACCACCATGGAACCTGTGGAATACGACATAATTGCCTTCTCTCAACATTTACCCTGGATTACAAATATCTCTCTCATCACCTATTCTGCGGTTGAACTGAACTTTCATACTTTACCATCTCAAGACTCCAACCCTTGTCTCCCCCGAGCTCAATAGTTTGCTAGTTATATTTATAAACATAACACTCATGAGGAAATTGCAGATGCTGGAAATTCAAACAACACACACAAAATGCTGGTGGAAAACAGCAGGCCAGGCAGTATCTATAAGGAGAAGAACTGTCAATGTTTCAGGCTGAGACCCTTCGTCAGGACTAACTGAAAGGAAAGATACTTAGAGATTTGAAAGTGGTGGGGGGAGGGTGAAATGCAAAATGATAAGAGAAGACCGAAGGTGGTGGGATGAAGCTAAGAGCTGGAAAGGTGATTGGCGAAAGTGATACAGAGCTGGAGATGGGAACGAATCATCGGACAGGAGGCCTCGGGAGAAAGAAAGGTGGGGGGAAGCACCAGAGAGACATGGAAAACAGGCAATTAAATATGTCAGGGATGGGGTAAGAAGGGGAGGAGGGGGCATTAACAGAAGTTAGAGAAGTCAATGTTCATGCCATCAGGTTGGAGGCTACCCAGCCGGTACATAAAGTGTTGTTCCTCCAACCTGAGTTTGGATTAATTTTGACAGTAAAGGAGGCCATGGATAGACATATCAGAATGGGAATGGGACATGGAATTAAAATGTATGGCCACTGGGAGTAGTCTGTTGCTGCTGGTTCATTTCTAAAGCGTTACGGTTTGTAACAAAATGGGGCCTGCACCTGGGATATGAACAAATTTAAGGATTGATTTAATATGGATTTCATTGGGGAAATCCCTTTTGATTAATTTGTGTGTGGAAAATCAGCAGCAATGGATGTTGATAGATATCTGGAAGTGTGAACCTCTCAGGCATTAGAGGACACCAGAAAGATTGAGTTGTTGAGTATTGCTAGAACGTTAATACTTGCTGAGGTGAAATTGACTATGAGGAGGGCACAGATGCAGAGGATAACAGCTGACCATGATGTATCTGAGGGTGTGTTTAAAGTGGAGGAGTTGGAGTTTCCTGAAAGTAAACATCATGAGCTTGAGCTCCAGTAGAAGTTAGAAAAATTGAAGATGGAGGCTCCGGAAAGGCAGAGACAGTTTCAGGCTGGAAAGGCAGAAAAACAGACAGAAAATTCTCTTACAAAGTGTAATTAAAGGGAAGGCTTAGCAAGCCTATTCTGCTTTGACAGTAGCTGAAGCAGCTGATTATTTACTTATTTATGCTGCCCCAATCATCGCCACTGGGCTATAAATATGCAGGAGCTGTGTGTGGTTCAGTGCTTTGCTCAAGGACACACACGCTGCCTCGGCTGAGGCTCGAACTCATGACCTTCAGATCGCTAGTTCACCACCTTAACCACATGGCCACGCACCACACATTATGACCCAGTGAAACAGGCTGTGCTCAAACCTTACGAGTTGGTCCCAGAAGCAGACAGGCAAAAGTTTAGAAATTTGAAGAAATCTATGAACCAGACATACGGAATTTGTTTATGAGAAATTTGTGTGTTTTGACTGCTGGTGCACATCTGAACATGTAAATGATGATTTTAACAGCTTGTAAGAGTTGGTTTTAATTGAAGAATTCAGAAGGTGCGTCCCTGATGACATAAAGACGTATTTCGATGGAAATGATGAAACATTTTCACATGAGTTGAATTGTCTTTTCCTAAACCTTACTTATATTATCTTTAATTATTTGGATGGAGGTTCGGAGTTATTAGCACTACTGTATACGTACTTAACATTATTGATGGCCCATGTTGGTTAGTGTTTTTTTTCTGGGGTCTTTTTTTTCTTTTTATTTCTTTGTTCATCAATGTTATGAGTTTGGGAGGTTATCTATTTTTATTATTATATATCTGAATGTCTATTTAAACTGTTAAATATGTACTCCCAAACACTTTGTATTCACGTTTCATTTATGTTTGTTTAAAATTAATAACAAGATTTAAAAAGAGAGCAAGAGAGAAGAATTGGTCAAAATTGATTTGAAAAGAACACAGGCAGGGATGAAAACAGAACAGCAATGGCTGGAATTTCTGGAAGCAATTCGGGAGGCACAGGGTATATACACATCACAAAGAGCAAGTAGTATTCTAAAGGTAAAGTGTCAAAACCGTGGCTGATAAAGAGAAACCAAAGAGAACGTAAAAACCAAGGAGAGGGCTCAGAACAAAAATTATTAGGAAGTTAGAGAATTGGGAAGCTTTTAAAAACAAACAGAATGCAACTAAAATAATTAAGAAGGAAAAGATGGAATACATAGATGTGCTAGCCTGCAATATTAAAGAGGATACCAAATTTTTCTTCAGGTACATATATTGTAAAAGAGAGGCTGAAGTGGATATCAGACCACTGAAAAATGATGCTGGAGAGGTAGTAATGGGGTGGGGGTGCAAGGTGATGGCAGATGAACTGAATAAGTCTTGTACGTCACTCTTATCTCTCGAAGACACCGGCAGGAATATGGAAGTCCCAGATGTCAGTGGTCAGAATGTGTAAAGTTACGTTACACGGGAGAAGGTTCTTTGGGAAACAGAGATGGTCTGAAGGTAAATAGGTCACCTGGACCAGATGGTGTACACCCCTGAGATCTGAAAGAGGTGGCTGAAGTGATGTGCAGGCATTAGCAATGATCTTTTGAGAATCGTTAAGGAAATAAAATCCAAAGAAGATTTTTCCTTCACTGCTCCCCCTCTCCCAGTTTCACCCATCACCTACCACTACTTCCACCCCTCCAACCCCCTCACTTCTTCCTCTGACGTCTCATCTTTTTTGTTCCCAGTCCTGATGAACGGTCTCGGCCCGAAACTTCGACTGTTTGCTATTTCCCATATATGCTGCCTGGCCTCCCAGGTTCCTGCAGCATTTTGTGTATGTGTTGCTTGGATTTCCAGCATCCACAGATTTTCTCCTGTTTTTGATAAAAGCAAAAGCAGGGTCACGTAATATAGCAAGAAAACAGTGGGAAGTGAGAGGATTGGAAATCTTTTACATAACCAACAGGAGACAACAAAAAAAAACACACTCACACTCACACACACAGGAGAGACATGATGAAAAATTAAGGTAAGTGAGCCAATAATATCAGGTATCAAAAGTTGTTCAGATATATAAAGAGTAAAAGAGAGGGAAGAGTTGATATTGTACCACTGGAAGATGATGATGGCGTGTTAGTAATAGAGCAAAGAAATCGCGGCCGAATGTAATAAGTATTTTGTGTCAATCTTCACTGTGTAAGACACTTGCAGTATAATACTATAAGACATAGGAGCAGAATTAGGCCATTCAGCCCTATCGAGTCTGCTCCGCCGTTCTATCATGGCTGATCCCGGTTCTCACACAACCCCATGCACCTGTCTCCTCGGCATATCCTGTAATGCCTCGACTGATCCATAAACTATCAGCTTTTGCCTGAAATGTACACACAGAGTTGGCCCCCACCGCCATCTGTGTCACAGAATTCCACAGATTCACTGCTCTCTGACTAAATAAAATCCTCCTCAACTGCTCTAAAAGGTTGCTCCTCCGTTTTCAGGCTGTGCCCTCTGTTATGGCTACCCCCACCATAGGAAAAGGCCTCTCCTCATCCACCCTTTCCGGACTTTTCCACATTCGGTGGGTTTCAGTGAGATTCAAGATTCAGGATGAGGTTTATTATCACCGGCATTTCGCGTGAAATTTGTTGACAGCAGCAGCAGTTCAATGCAATTCATATTCTGACATAGATAATAATAATAATAATAATAATAATAAATTAAAACAATAATCAACAAGTAAATCAATTATCTGTGATGAATAGATTATTAAAATGTGTAAAAACAGAAATACTGTATATTGAAGAGTGTCCAAAGCTTTCAAAGTCCATTCAGGAATCAGATGGCAGAGGGGAAGAAGCTTTTCCTGAATCACTGACTGTGCGCCTTCAGGCTTCTGTATCTCCTACCTGATGGTAACAGTGAGGAAAGGGCATGTCCTGGGTGCTGAAGGTCCTTTATAATGGACGCTGCCCTTCTGTGATACCGCTTCCTGAAAATGTCCTGGATTCTTTGTAGTCTCGTACCCAAGATGGAGGTGACGAGATTTACAGCCTTCTGCAGCTTCTGAACACCCTCCACCCACATTTACTAAACATAAGTCAGTGCAGGAGTACAGGCCCAAAGCTGGCAAACGCTTTTCATGCTTAACCCCTTCATTCCCGGAATCGTCTTCTTGAAGATCCACTGGACTCTCTCCAATGATAACACACATTTTCTAAGATAGAAGTCCCGCATACTCTAACTAACGGAATGTTAGCCTTCATTGGCAGAGGGATTGAATTCAAGAGCAGGGAGGTAATGCTGCCACTATACAGGGTACAGGTGAGGCCGCACCTGGAGTACTGTATCCAGTTCTGGTCTCCGTACTCGAGGAAGGATATATAGTACTGGCTTTGGAGGCAATGCAGAGAAGGTGAAACAGTTTGATTCCAGGGATGAGGAGGGATTGAGTCGGCTGGGACTTTTCTCTCTGGGGTTCAGAAGAATGAGAGGGAATCTTATAGAAATACCCAGAATTTTGAAAGGGATAGATAAGATAGTAGGAAAGTTGTTTCCATTGGTAGATGAGAGTAGAACTCGGGGACATTGCCTCAAGATTCAGGAGAGAAGAGTTAGGACGGAGATGAGGGGAAACTGCTTTTCCCACAGAATGGTGAATCTGTGGACTTCTCTGTCCAGGGAAGCAGTTGAGGTTTCCTCACGAAGTATATTTAAGATAGAGCTCGATAGGTTTTTGCAGAATAAGGTAATGAAGGGTTATAGGGAAAAGGCAGGTAGATGGAGCTGAGTTTCCTGACGGATCAGCCATGATCTTACTGCATGGCGGGACATACTCAATGGGCCAATGGCCGACTCCTGCTCCCATTTCTTATGTTCTGACGTGCGGCCTGAGGAGTGTCTTGTAAAGTATCAGCATTATCTCCTTGCTGATATATTCTACTTCACTTTAAATAAAGCCAGCATTGTATTTGCCTTCTTTACCACAGACTCAACCCGGAAGTTAATCTTCTGGGAGTCTTGCCCAAGGTCCTGGTGTCGTAGTGACGTCAGCGCCGGACTCCGTAACGGAGGTTCCCGGGTTTGAATACAGTCGGTCCTCTCCCGAGTACGCTTTCCATCCGTGCCGGGTTGAGTGTTGAGCTCGCAATTCGACCTCATAAAATAAAGAAAAATACTGTGAAATGTCTATGTGAGGAGAAGCGCCCTACACAACCTTCCGATTCGCGCCTTGTAAGGCATGAAAATGCCCGACGCTGCCCTGAGTCAGTCCTGAGTCGAGGACATCATCATCATCATCACGTTTCCTTCTGTACTTCTGTGGCTTGAACCTTCTCCCCAATCACATAACAGTTCACTATTGTTCCTTTTGCCGAAATGCACTATCGTACTTTTCCCAATATTGTATTCCATCTGCCACTTTCTTGATCGTTCTTCAAATTTGTCTGTGTCCTGCTGCAATCGCATTGCTTCGTCAGCACTACCATCGCCTCCACCTACCTTTGTATCATCCACAAACCTTGTCACAAAGCCATCAGTTCCATTATCCAAATCATTGACAAACAATGTGAAAAGCAGCGGTCCGAATACTGACCCCTGAAGAGCACAAGTCACTGCTGGCCAACCAGAAAAGGCACCTTTTATTCCCACTCGCTGCCTCTTGGCTGTCAGCCATTCCTCTATCCATGCCAGTATTACTTCTGACTTTTATCCTGTTAAGCAGTTTCATGTGTGACACCTTATCAGAAGCTTTCTGAAAATCCAAGTAAATGATATCCACTGCCTCTCGTTTGTCCATCCTGCTTATGACTTCCTCAAAGAACTCTAACAGATTTGTCAGGCAAGATTTCCCTGTATAGAACCTATGCTGGCTTTGACATTATATCATTAGTCTCCAAGTACACCAAAACCTCAACTGTTATCATGACTCCACACTTTCCCAGCCACTGAGATTAGGCTAACTGGACTATAATTTGCTTTACTTTGCCTTCCTCCCTTCTCAAAGAGTGGATTGGCATTTGCAATCTTCCTGTCCTGTCCTCCGGGACCATGCCAGAATCAAGTGATTCTTGACGTGTCATGACCAATGCATCTGTTATCTCTCCAGCAACCTCTCTCAGGACTCTGGGATGTAGTCCATCTGGTCCAGATGACTTATCCACTTCAAGAACCTGTGTTTGCCTCAAACGTTTCCTTTGTAATAGCAATGGCACTCACTCCTGTTCCCTGACACTCATGGATCTCTGGCACACTGGTGGTGTCTTCCACGGACAAGACGGATGCAAAGTACCTATCAAGTTCATCTACCATCTCTTCCCCATTTGTACCCCATGAGCATCATTTTCCAGTGGTCCAATATCAACTCTCGCCTCCCTTTCGTATATTTTATAACTGGTTGATATTATTGTATAGTTTGCTGTCATATTTCACCTTTCCCCTTACAGCTTTTATTTTTAATTTGCCTGTTGTTGGATGTTAAAAGCTACCCAGTTATCCAACCTACTACTCATTTTTGCTACCTTATATGCTTTTATACAGTTCTTAACTTCCTTTGTCAGCCACGATAGCCTAGCCCCGCTGTTTGAGAACTACGTCTGTGGGACATATCTATCCTGTACTTCATGAGCTATTCCCAGAAACGTCAGCCATTTCTGCTCTGGCGTCATCTCCACCAGCATCCTCCAATCCACCTGGGGAATCACCTCTCTCATGCCTCTGTAATTCCCTTTCATTCCATTGCGATACTACACATGTGACCTGTGCTTCTGCCACACAAATTGCAGTAGGACTTCAATCATATTATGATCACTGCCTTCTAATGGTTCCTTTACATTAACCTGCCTAATAAGATCTGGGTTATTACACAACACCCAATGTAAGATAGCAGTTCCCCGAGTAGGCTCAACCATCAGCTGCTCTAAAAAGCCATTTCGTTTGCATTCAATACATGCCCTCTTTTGCGATCTCACGCCAATCTGACTTTCCCGATCCTCCTGCAGAGTGAAGTCACCCACTACAGTTGTGTCATTAAATTTATTACATAAATGCCAAACATTCAGCAGTACCTGGGGCAGAAGTTAGGATACATTCTTTTACCAAGGAGAGAAGATGTTTTTGAAGCTGAAAGGCCTGAAGGTAGATAAGACACCGCAGAGTTCAGAAAGAGTTAGCTGAAGAGATTGTGAAGGCATTAGACTCATAAAACACTACAACACAGGAAAATGCCATTCGGCCAGTCTAGTCCGTGCTAAAGCATTAATCTTCCGAGTTCCAACAATTTCCACCTGGACCATCGCCCTCCATATGCTTCTCATCCAGTGACCTAAGCAAACTTCTCTTGAAGATTACAATCGTCCCTGCCACTTGCTCTGGCAATGAGTAATGATCTATCACAAATCACTAGATTTTGGAACGGTTCTGGTGGACCAGAAATTTGCAAATGCTACTCCACAATTTAAGAGGAAAATTATTGGACAGTTAGTCTGACCTTAGTGGTCAGGAAGATGTTAGAGTGTACTAAGAGTGTGTTTTTTGGGTACTGTAATTGGGGAAACATGATGAAGTAGGCCAAAGTCCGCAGGATTCTTTCGAGGAAATCTTGACTGACAAATCTCCTGGAATATTTTGCGGAAATAACAGGCAAGATAGATAAAGCAGAGGCAGTGTATGTTGTTTGCTTGGATTTTCAGATGATCTTCAACAAGGTACCTCATGCAAGGCTTATTGAGAAAGTAAGGAGGGATGGGATCCAAGGGCACATTGCTTTGTGCATCCAGAACGGGCTTGCTCACAGAAGACAAAGAGTGGTTGCAGACTGGTCATATTCTGCATGGAGGTCGGTGACCAGTGGTCTGTCTCAGGGATCGGTTCTGGGTCCCCTACCCTTCGTGACTATTATAAATGACCTGGATGAGGAAGTGGAGGTATGGGTTAGTAAATTTGCTGATGACACAAAGGTTGGGTTAGATTGCAGGGGGATATTGATAGTCTGCAAACCTGGGCTGAAGAGTGGCAAATGGAGTTCAACCCAAAGAAGTGTGATGTTTGTCATTTGCTTTGGTCAAATATGATAGAATATAGTATTACTGGTAAGCCTCTTGGCAGTGTGGAGGAACAGAGGGATCTTGGGGACGGAGTCCATAGGACACGCAAAGCTGCTATGTAGGTTGACTCTGTGGTTAAGAAGCCATACTGTGTATTGACCTTAATCATCCGCAGTCTTGAGTTTAAAAGCCGAGATGTAATGTTGCAGCTATATTGGACTTTGGTCAGACCCCACGTGGAGTACTGTGCTCAGTTCTGGTCGCCAAACTACAGGAAGGATGTGGAAGCCATAGAAAGGGTGCTGAGGAGATTTACGAGGGTGTTGTTTGGATAGGGGAGCATGCCTTTTGAGAATAGGTTGAATGAACTCAGTCTTTTCTCCTTGGAGTGGTGGAGGATGAGAGGTGACCTGATCGAGGTGTTCAAGAAAATGAGAGACATTGATCGTATGGATAGTTAGAGGCTTTTTCCCAGGGCTGAAATTGCGAGCACGAGGGCATAGTTTGAAGATGCTTGGACGTAGGTACAGAGGAGATGTCAGGGGTAAATTTTTTTACACAGAGAGTGGTGAGTGCTTGGAATGGGCTGCCGGCAATGGTGGTGAAGGCGGACACGATAGGGTCTTTTAAGAGACTCCTGGATAGGTACACAGAGCTAAGAAAAACAGAGAACTGTAGGTAACCCTTGGCATTTCTAGAGCAAGGACATGTTCGGCATCGCTTTGTGAGCCAAAGGGCCTGTAACGTGCCGCAGGTTTTCTATGTTTCTAAGGTGCTGCACGTGAGGCTGCTTAACAGGATCACAGCTCATGGAATTACAGGGAAGAAACTTGTACTGACAAGGGAGAAAGAGTCAGAATAATGTGGGCAATTCTGTTTTGCTGTCGGTAACAAATGCTGTTCTGTAGGGGTCAGTATTGAGACCGCATCGTTTCATGTTAAATCTGAATGTTATGGATGACGGCATTGATACCTTAGTGACGAACATTGCAGTTGATACAAAGATAGGTACGGGACAGGTAGTTTAGAGCAAAGCGGGAGTCTGCAGAAGGACTTCGATAGGTCTGGAGAATGCCAGCAAAGTAGCAGTTGAAATACAGTGTATGCAAGTCATGTACATTTGGTATAAGTAATTGGGCGTAGAGTAAAAATAAATGGGAGAAACTTGAAACAATTAGAGGTGCATAAGTGCTTGTAAGTCCTTGAGCAAGAGGCCCTAAAGAGTTGCTTGTAGCTTGAGTTGATTAAGGATGACAACTGCAATGTTAGCAAGGATGCTATACGATAGATTTATAATGCATTGGGCAGATCACTGTTCGTGCATTGTGAGCAGATTCCGAACTGTACTTACGTCTTATTATCTGAGCAAAAGATGTGCTCGTATTGGAGTGGGTCCGGAGAAGTGTCAAAGAATGATTCCAGGAAGACCAAGTGTGGATGATCTGGATGCGGAAGTACGTGGGAAGGGATTCACTCAGTCATCCAACCTACAGAAATTTATCAATATCCACTGCTGCTGATTTCTACACACAAATAAATCAAAAGGGATATGCCCAATCAAATAGATAATTAATCAATCAATAGCCCCCAAAACAACACGTGCCAGCCGGACACATAACAGGTGACTTTACATCTCACAACAGTGGATTCAGTAATGAAACCCGTGATTAATGTTGTTGTCCCTCTGAAATCATAAGAAACGCACTAAGGTGCATTTAAATGAGAGCGCATCCCCACAGGTGATGTCGCACAGACCCCCCTCGCGCCTGACGTCACGCATGGGCTTCCCACACCGGGATCTGCCCTTACGTGCACAGCGTCTTACGTCATCCATGCGCTGGTGAGCTCGGGCTTTATCAGTTTAATAGCTTGGCTAATAATCACGTGACCAGCCCTCCCCCACCGCTGTCAACAGAGGATTCGGGGCTGCGCTATTCCCATTGGTGCAAAGCGATGTCAATCACTTGTTACCACCAGTCGCAGAGGTGGACAAGTCGATGGGGCCTTTCCCCCGCTCTGTTCGCCTCCCGCTCCGGCCACATCACAGCGGAGTAAATGTCCATTTTTTGATTTATTTCCATTTCCCTCCAAGGGAAGTTGGGACGTTTGTGAAGCGTCTCAAGCGGCCAGAGTCTGATGTGTCGCCGAGAGGTGGAGACCGCTCGGCCCGTCAGTTTGATGCCAGCTCCCTGGGGAGAGAGAGGAGGGATTTTATTGAAAGGAAAAAGATGGTGTGAGAGGGAGCGGACAGAATGTTTGTCCCGGTGGAAATCTGTGAAAATGTCTGAGCCGAAGGTGCTGGCGAGCAGAGGGATTCACATGGCGGGGGGGGGGGGGGGGGAAACACCGACAGACTGTTGACCTGCAAGTGTGGCCAATAACAGGGGTAGGAGCTGAGTGGTTGGGGCAACACGGGGCTGCGGAAGATGGACATTTTTTGCACAGAGGATTTAAAAAGTGGTTGGAGAGTATTTGTATTAGAGAGTGCAATGAAGTTTCAACGGACTGATCCCTGAAATGGTTGGGTCATCATATAAAGAAAGATCAAATGTGATAACCCTTTCATTTAGAGAATCGAGGACTGAGAGGTGAACACATTGCAATGCACATCATTACCGGTTGAAACAGGGATCCCAGTCTCTGAAAAAGGGGATGGATGCCCATATTTTATAATAAAACCCCTATTGGTTTACCTTTAACTCCTCTCCCAGTTTTATGCTTGCCCTGGTCCTTCACATCCCCTTACCTGCTTAAGATTCAGCCCATTAGCAACAGTCAGCAATTCATTCTTTTTGGCTTTTGCTAATGCCTTATGGGTTGGTGCTTCCAGAAATTTATAAATGCCATCGCTGCTGATTTCCACACACAAATAAATCAAAAGGGATTTCCCCAATCAAATCGAGAATTCATCAATCAATAGCCCCCAAATTTGCTCATATTCCAGACGCAGGCCCCAAATTTGTTACAAACCATAATGCTTTAGAAACAAGCCAGCAGCAATAGACTACACCTGGAGTCTGGTTTTGATGTTAAATCTGTCTTTATTAGAATCTACTTGTAAAATTGCAACTTAAACAAGATAAACAGAAGTTAACAGTGTTAAGTTTATAAATGTGTGTAAATGTAACTCCCAAACTATTGAGCTCGGGGGAAACAAGGCTTACAGTCTTGAGATGGTAAAGTATGAAAGTTCAGTTCAACTACAGAATAGGCGATGAGAGAGAGAGAGAGAGAGAGAGAGAGAGAGAGAGAGAGAGAGAGAGAGAGAGAGAGAGAGAGAGAGAGAGAGAGAGAGAGTTATGATCCAGGGTAAATGGCGAGAGAAGGCAAATATGTAGAATTGCACAGGTTCCACGGTGGTAAAGCGAGAGAACAGTTGCTGGAGATTTTATCCGTCATCGTTCCAAATCCACATACAAATTCTCATCGAAAGTGACTTGTCACAAGGGGTATTGTCTTCATGAACTACCACACCACAGCCAGACAAGGGTTAACACAGGATGCGCCAAATCCGATCCACTCTTAAGGATCAAACGAGGTAACAACCACACATTCGATGTACGGTGAATCGATAATTAACCCATCCTTGTGGGCATAGGAAAGTTCCAAACAGTGAACTTGGCCAGTAGTTCCCTGGTTTCGATCCTTCCATTTTTCCTCCTTTGTCTCCGTCTGACTCTGAGTGTCTGTGTCCTCGGTTAAAACTAAACAAGCTGCGAGCAATGAAAACAAGCTGCAAGTCAGACTGAGTCGGCATCCTAGTCTCTGTCTCTCTCTCTTAAAATGACAGTCCACAGCAAACGAAACCCAGGGATTCATAACAACGGCCAGTCCCCACTGTGAACTGACTGGTGCGCCAGTAGTTGTGATGACCGAGTGAATCCTATCCCACAGACTGAGCAGGTGAATGGCCTCTCCCCAGTGTGAACTCGCTGGTGTCTCTGTAGGGTGGATGACCGAGTGAATCCTTTCCCACATGCTGTGCAGGTGAATGGCTTCTCCCCAGTGTGAACTCGCTGGTGACTCAGTAGGGTGGATGACCGAGTGAATCCCTTCCCACATTCTGAGCAGATGAATGGCTTCTCCCCAGTGTGAACTCGCCGATGATTCTGTAGGTGGGATGACCGAGTGAATCCATTCCCACAGACTGAGCAGGTGAACGGCTTCTCCCCAGTATGAACAGACTGGTGTGCCAGTAGTTGGGATGACCGAGTGAATCTCCTCCCACAGACTGAGCAGCTGAACGGCTTCTCCCCAGTGTGAACTCGCTGATGACTCTGTAGGCTGGATAAATGTGTGAATCCCTTCCCACAGACTGAGCAGGTGAAAGGCTTCTCCCCAGTGTGAACTCGCTGATGACTCTGAAGGATGGATGACCGAGTGAATCCCTTCCCACAGACTGAGCAGGTGAATGGCCTCTCCCCAGTGTGAACTCGCTGATGTCTCTGTAGGGTGGATGAGTGAGTGAATCTTTGCCCACATTCTGAGCAGGTGAACGGCCTCTCCCCAGTGTGAACACGCTGATGACTCAGTAGGGTGGATGACTGAGTGAATCTTTTCCCACATTCTGAGCAGATGAACAGCCACTCCTCAGTGTGAAGTCGCTGATGATTCTGTAGTTGGGATGACTGTGTGAATCCCTTCCCACAGACTGAGCAGGTGAACGGCTTCTCCCTAGTGTGAACTCGCTGATGACTCTGTAGGTGGGATGACTGAGTGAATCCCTTCCCACAAACTGAGCAGGTGAATGGCCACTCCCCATTATGAACTGACTGATGTGCCAGTAGTTGGGATGACTGAGTGAATCCTATCCCACATTCTGAACAGGTGAATGGCTTCTCCCCAGTGTGAACTCGCTGATGAATCTGTAGGTTGGATGACTGAGAGAATCCCTTCCCACAGACTGAGCAGATGAATGGCTTCTCCCCAGTGTGAACTCGCTGATGACTCTGTCGTTGGGATGACTGAGTGAATCCCTTCCCACAGACTGAGCAAATGAACGGCTTCTCCCCAGTGTGAACTCGCTGATGACTCTGTAGGTGGGATGACGCAGTGAATTCCTTTCCACAGACTGTGCAGGTGAATGCCAGCCCCCTGGTGTGAACACGTTGGTGTGCCATTAGGTCAGATGACCGAGAGAATCCCTTCCCCGAAATTCAGCAGATGACCAGCCTCTGCCCAGTGTGATCTGACTGGTGTGTCCACAGGTGGGATGCCCGACAGAATCCTTTCTCACACATAGAACAGATGAATGGCCTTGCCCAGTGTGAACTTGCTGATGTACCTTCAGTTGAAAGGACCAAGTGAATACATTCCCACTGTCTGTGCAGGCAAATGGCCTCTCTCCTGTGTAAAATGCTGGGCTTGCTAGTTGGTCAGATGACCAAATGAATCCCTCCCCACAGTCTGAGCAGGAAGGATGGTCGATTGAATCCCTTGCTCCACTTCTTAAATATCTAGACAGAGACAAAAAAACTGTTGTGCCATGTTTGAGCTTCCTGGAGACAAATTTCCTTCCCTTCTCATCATCATACGTTCATAATCCAGAGCCGCAAACTCTGCCCTGTGCAGATCCCCATCGGGTTTCTGACCCTGCTTCGTTGAACATCCAACAGATGTTTCCCCATTCTGCTTTCAGTCTTTAAAGGACAGGGGTGTTTTCAACAACCTTTAGAAGCAGGAAAAATGACACATAATGTGGAAATGAGTCGTGAATAAGGAGGTCATTCTTCCTCAGTCCAGAGATGAGAGGGGCGGAGAACATGTCAGACAGAACTGCAGTCAGCTCGTCTTCTTCAGTCTGCAGGGAATTCAAGGGGAACCTCTTAACCGACAGACTGGTGACTGGAACCCATCCCACAGGGAGAGCGAAAGGGGAACAACAGGGGAGGATTTAAAGGACTGCCCTGGAACAGAATCACTGGCAGGGTCCAGCTAGCCTGAATTGACTCTCTACTCTGCACTACGCGTGCTATAAATTAACTAAGTACCGGAGACCGAGTTTAAAATAGAACTGATTTATTTGTCTCAGATCCAGAATATTAAACTCCAGTTGTCACAAGGTTAGATTACTGAGTGAATCCCTTCCCACTTTCACAACGGGTGAACAGCCTCTCCCCAGTGTAAACTCAATGACGCACATTTGGTGGAGATGGCTGAGAGAATCTCTCCCGAAAGTCTGAGCAGATGATCGGCCTCTACCCAATGTGAACTCGCTGGTGTCTGAGTAGATTAGATGACCGCGAGAATCCCTTCCCACAGTCAGAGCAGGTGAACGGCCTCTCCCCACTGTGAACTCGCTGGTGTCTCTGTAGGTTAGATGACTGAGTGAATGTCTTCCCACAGTCTGAGCAGCTGAATGGCCTTTCCCCGGAGTGAACTGACTGGTGTGTCTGTAGGTGAGATGAGAAAGTGAATCCTTTCCCGCAGACTGAGCAGGTGAACGGCCTCTCCCCAGTGTGAACTCGCTGGTGTCTTTGTAGGTCGAATGGCCGCGTGAATCCCTTCTCACAGACTGAGCAGGTGAACGGCCTCTCCCCGGTGTGAAGTTGTTGGTGCTTCTGTAGGTCGTATGATCGATTGAATCCCTTCCCACAGTCGGAGCAGGAGAATCGCCTCTCCCCAGAGTGAACTACCAGGTGTCTCCGCAGGTAGGATGAATGAGTGAATCCCTTCCCACAGTCTGAGCAGGTGAACGGCCTCTCCCCAGTGTGAACACTCTGATGTACCTTCAGATGAGATGATCGACTGAATCGCTTCCCACAGTCTGAGCAGATGAACGGCCGCTCCCCAGTGTGAACTGACTCGTGTGCTTTTAGGTTAGATAACTGAGTGAACCCCTTCCCACACAAAAAACAGATGTATGGTCTCTCCCCAGTGTGAAGTCTCCGATGTGCCTTCAGCTGAAAGGACCGAGTGTATCCCTTCCCACAGTCTGAGCAGGTGAACGGCTTCTCCCCAGTGTGAACTGATTGGTGTTTCAGTAGGTGAGATGATTTACTGAATCCCTTCCCACAGTCTGAGCAGGTGAATGGCCCCTCCCCAGTGTGAACTCGCTGATCTGCCATTATATCAGATGACCTTCCCCACAAATTCAGCAGGTGACTGGCCTCTCCTTAGTGTATACTGACTGGTGTGTCCGTAAGTGGGATGACCGAGTGACTCCCTTCCCGCAGTCTGAGCAGATGAACGCCGCTCCCCGGTGTAAAATGACGGGTATGCCAGTAGGTCAGATGACCGAGCGAGTCCCTTCCCAGTCGAAACAGGTAGGATCGGGAAATATTGCACAAATGGATGATTGCACGATTGAAGGATGATTGCACGAATAGCCCGCTGCACTTTTTAAATATCTGGGCAGACACAGCGAGACTGGCCTGTTGTGTTCGAGATTCCCGTAGCCAAATTCCTTGTCGTGTGTAACCTGAAAAAAATAACAAAATCAATCAGTGTGTGAAGGACAACATTTAAGATGAGATCACTTGGTCGCCGAGGTGTGGTCTGACATCAAACTGTTACAGTGAAGTTCAACCCAAGTTGGAGAGAGAAATGACCTTCTAACTGGGCACAGTGCTGGTATATGGGATGCCCATCAAATTCTCTGATGCTCCTCCTTTCTCTATAAGAATCGGTGCAGACGAGTTATCAGGCGTAAGATTTTTACACAGAGAGTCGTCAGTGTGTGGAATGGGCTGCCGGCGACGGTGGTGGAGGCGGATACCATTGGGTCTAAGAGGGTCCTGGGCAGGTATATGGAGCTCAGAAAATTAGAGGACGATGGCTACCCCTGGGTAATTTCTCAGGTAATAACATGTTCGGCACAACTTTGTGGGCCGAAGGACCTGTATTGTGCTGTTGGATTTTTTCTATGTTTCTGCTGTCTCCAATCTGTGACTTGCCTCAGTCTGACTCTCGAATTGGTATTACTCCCTGTTTCCACTGAGCTGCGTTGGTGTCTGGCCCCAGAGCAACTGAAACAATCTCACACAAGTAGCCTATGTTGACTTTCTTTCATGTACTGTCAATCTAAAGTGCCACATTTTAAAGCCATGTAAATATATCCTGCTGAGATGAATAGTTGATCCACACAGCTGTTCAAAGAATTTAGAATGAATATTAGTATTATTTCAGTTTCTTGAATCAGAGTCATAGAATGTACAAGATAGAAACAGGCTCGTTGGCCATCTGCCCACTCCCATATCGCTACCATCCAGGTACCTGTACAAACCTCTAACTTGCTGAAATCGATCTCCCATGCACAACTTGAGCTGGCTGCTCATTCCACACTCGCACGATGACATGATGACGTTTCGCCTCATGTTGTCGTTAATGTTTCACCTTTCACCCCTAACCCATGACGTTTGGTTCTGGTCCCACCCAATCTCAGTAGCAAAAGTCAGCTTGAATTTACACTATCTATGCCCTCATAATTTTGGTACACTTCCATCAAATCTCGCCTCAATCTTCTGCGTTCCAAGGAATAAAGTCCAGTTCAATCTCTCCTTATAATCCAAGACCTCCAGACCTGGCAACATCCTTGTGAATTTTCTGAGAACTCTTTCAACTTTTTTAAAAGTCTTTCATGTGGATGGTGACCAAAACTACACACAATACTCCAAATAAGGCCTCATCATTGTCTTGTACAACGTCAACATAACATCAATCTCCTGTACTCAGTACTTCGGCTTATGAAGGCATATGTGCCAAATTCTTTCTTTTTATCCCTATCCAACTGTGACACATCGTTCAGTGAATTATAGACCTATGGTCCCATCCCTTTCTTCAACTACACTCCTCAGTGCCCTAACAGTCACTGTGTAAGACCTATCCTGGTAGATCCTACCAAAGTGTAATACCTCAAAACTGGATGCATTAAATTCCATTTTCCATTTCTCAAACCATTTCTTCACCTGGTCCGGTTCGCACTGCAAGCACTGCAAGACTGCAAGCAAGTCTTCTCTCAGTCTGCTAAACCCGCAGTCTTGTTTTCATCCACAAATTAGCTGTTACGGCCATCCATGTTATTACCCGGATTGCTGATATAGATGACAAACAACAACAGATCCAGCACTGATTCCTGTGGCTCACCACTAGTCACATGCCCGCAGTCAGAAAGACAATCATCTGCTACCACTGAATTCTGCCAGAGACAGTATCTCATCCAATTTATTGTCTCGTCTTGAAGGCTGAGTGACTGAATCTTCTTGACCAACCTCCCATATGAGACTTTGTCAAGTGCCTTGCTAAAGTCCATGTGGTCAACATCCACTGCCTTGCCTTCACCCACTTCCCTGATAACTTCCTCGAGAGACTCTATAAGATTGGTTAGACATGACCTACCATGCACAAAGCCATGGCATCTATCCACGTAGATCCAAATAATTATATATTCTGTTTCTGCACAAATGTTCCAATACGTTTCCCACTACTGATGTCAATTTCCTCGTTTATTTTTAGAGCCTTTCTTGAACAGAGGAACAACATTGGCTGTCCTCACCTGTCACTAAGGATGATTTAAATATCTGTGCTTAGGTCTCGACAATTTCTGCACTTGTCTTATGCAGGGTCCTGGGGAACAACTTGTCAGGCCCTGGGGATTGATCCACGCTAATTTTCCTTCAGACAGAAAACACCTTCACCTCTGTAATCTGTACAGGGTCCCTGAAGTTGATGCTGCCTTGACTCACTTCTACAGACTCTGTGTCCATCTCCTGTATAAATACGGACGCAAAACTACTATTTCAAACCTCCCCCATCCATTTTGTCTCCCGTATAGAATACCATTCTGATCGTCCAGAGTGGGCATGTTTCTGTTCTGACCTTGTCCATGTTTCTGTGACAGAGAAGCTGGTCAGACTTGACTGGAAGGGGAATCTGGTAGGAATGACGACAGAGCAGCAATGGCTGGAGTTTCTGGGAGCAACTTAGGAGGTGCATGGTAGGTACATCCCAAAGAAGTGGAAGCATTGTAAAGGCAGGAGGGCACAACCGTGGTTGAAATGAGAGACCAAAGCCAACATAAAAGCCAAAGAAAGGGCAAACAAACGAGCAAAACCCATAGGGAAGCTTTCAGAAACCAACAGAAGACCACTAAAAAATGTCATCTGAGCTCACGGCGTGGAATGATGTAGTCATGTTGTCATGATGTAATGATGTAGTCATTAATGAGTCTTGGCTGCACCCAACAGTCTGAGGCATTTAGAGGAACAAAATATCCGGGGCCTCAATATTTCTTGAAAACCAAGGTACCTTGCACCAGTTCCTTTTCAACTTTTATGTAGGCAAGCGTATACAAACTAGACATCCTCAATATTTCACTTCTGAAGGCCTCCCACTTACCAAGTACTCCTTTGCCAAAAATCATTCTGTCCCAATCCACCCTTGTCAAATCCTTAAATTTGAGCTTTCTGCAATTTGGAATGTCAAGTGCTGTCCAGGCCTCTGTTTTTCCGTATTTACTTGGAATCTCATGGCATTATGATCACTAGACACAAAGTGTCCCCATACACTAATTTCTGTCTCTAGCCCTGGATCATTTCCTAACCTCTACGTCGGGAATTCTACGTACTGATTAAAGGAACATTTGACGCCTCTACCCCATCTAGTCGTTTTACAGTATGGGAGTCCCAGTCAATATATGGAAAGTTAAATTCACTTACTAAATGAAAAATTGCTTCTTGGCATAGTCTGCGATCTCTCTATAAATAGGTTCCTGTAAATCCCTCAGACTGTTGGGTCAAACCAAATTCCAGTAATGGCTACAATATCATAATTCCATGCCCTGACGTCTGAACAACATCTGTCTTTTGTCAACAAAACAACCTCTCCCTCATTGTCACAAAAACTAAGGAGCTGATTGTGGACTACAGGAGGAAGGGAGACAGACTAACCCCCATTGACAGGATCTGGGGTTGAGAGGGTAAACAGCTTTATCAGTACTCCATCAGTACTGGAAAGGAAGGGGGAAGGGCCAGATGTTTGATTGATTTTGGAGAAGTGGGTTGTGGTCCTGTGAGACTTGGTTCTATTTGTCAGCAGCTCCCTATTCGCGCAAACTCCAATTTACCCAACAACTCTCTCTCGTTTAGGTATGATCGACGTCGCTTTCATATTTCACACAACCCTTTGCCCTGCGGGGAAACAGATAAACCTATACCCTGATATAGGAGACACCACTTACCTCTGAGACTGTAACCGGATGGCGTTCGGTGTGGTCCCGGGTAACCTCACTCTGACCTCCCGGGTGAGCGGCAGTGGATCTGGACCAGGGTGGTTAACCTGCGAGGAGAGTTCAGTCTGAGGTGAGGCAGAAATTGACACTTTTCGGCACCAATGGAACTAAATAACTCGCACGTCTCCTGACGACGGTTGTCTGGCAGATGACGGGCACACAAGGTTCCCCAAATCGTCTAAGCGTGAACCCCTCACCTTAATTATAAATTAAATTATTTAAATTCCAACTGTGTGTTGATTATTTACCAGCAGGGGGAAATAATCAATGCATAAAACTGGAAATTGAATAATTAATCGATTTACTATTTGTTTCCAATTCAACCCTATAATAAAATCATATCCCTCTTCGCAAGCCGTCATTATACTAAATTGCACTGATTAAATTGTCAGAGCTTTTCGTGTCAACACACCAATACGTATAACTGGACCACACGGCTGCTAGAAGCTGCTGCTGCAGATAATGAGGTCACGGCAGATCTGATCTAAAATGTAATTACGCGTTCACCCCCCCCCCCCCACCCCTGTCCATCCCCGAAACACTTCAATCCCGCTGTTTATCGACAATATCGGCCATAAACAGAGTGGAAGACTTTGCTTCCACTGGCCATTGAGGAGCAGAGTTCAAAACTCTCCCAATCGGCGCAGGAACAATCGATATTTCGTCTGAAATAAGACATTCTGAAAACGAAGCAGGTGTTTTGCTGTACGGATCTCGCTCTCTTGCTTTGAAACAGGTGGCCATTGTTCGAGAGCTGTTCTTAACCTTTACTTAACTTGTGGAAAATGTAAATTGTGCAAGCCGGTAACAGTCGGAAGACAAAAAGCACCACAGACAAAAGTGGCTTAAAATATCTCCTTGACCGCTGATCCAATGCACAGAGGACTGGCTAATTGGAAATAAAGATCCGAAATAAATATCAGAGGCTGAATTATTCTCACCGTAACTCCCCAAGAATATTCTGTGAGTGTGGATACCGTGTGTCGGTTCTGACAAATAACCCCGCCCATGCCCCACACGGATCTCTCGTAACCATGGCAACACACACAATACTGGAGGAACTCAGCAGGTCAGGCAGCATCTATGGATGGATGTCAATAGTCGACGTTACGGACCGAGTCCCTTCATTAGGACTGGAATGGAAAGGGCAAGCGGCCAAATGATTGACTGATTGGGAAGGTGCGGCTGGTTCTGTGAGTCTCGGAGCTCCGGGGCTGCGTGCAAGTATTTACCTGCTCGTACACATTCCTCTGAACAGGGAGCGGCCGTTATGCAGAGACTAAATTCAACCGGTTGGACAGAACACTGCCTTTCAAATCTAAAGGAAGTTTAACCCTTTCTGGTACAGGAAGAGATAGTCCCAATGACGTGCTGCACGGAACATTGCATGTGGTCTCGATCCCACAACGTTATCAGTTACTTTGCTGCGAGTTTCCAGCATTTTGCGTTTAATCTCAGACTCGCTTCATCTGGACATGTGCTCAAATAATTTTCAGGCTTTCTTCAAATAAGTCAAACCGAGGCATTACCAAAAGAGACATTCCGTAATATAACTGGGATCTCGTCCTGTTATTCTGAGTAGTTGTGTTTTAATGAGGGAGAGAGAGATCGGTGATGGGTCACTACCCCGTGGGATTTCACGTGTCACTATCGGGGTGAAAGGTATCTTCTGCTCGCACTCATTAAAAACCACCCTGGAAAGTATTTCTGGTTGAAGGCAACGGCATCGTTTCTCTTAATCCATTTGGACAATGATTGTCCCGTTAACATGTACATGTCAGGACTCCCTTCTCCCAGTAAATTCACTCCCGATTCCGACCAAAGCCGAGCCTCGCTGTAAACGCTGAATAGTTGTGCAGAATCATAAACAACACTTACCTCTGATGTTGCAGCCGGACGGCGTTCATTGTGGTCCCGAGAAATCACAGTCTGACTTCCCGGGTGACCGACAATGGTCCTGCCCCGGTGTGCTCACCGTGTACGGAGAGTTGAGTCTGAGCTGCTGCTCCCGAGGCCACTCGGCTGTGATGTGTCCGTCACTCATTACAGATGGACAGGACCGGGTGAGCCGGGGTAGAGCGGGACGGCCGCAGTCCGGGTCACACTAACTCTCACCGGCTCAGGACGGGTCTGACAGCGGGAGGAGGCGGGAGTGGTCACTCATTACAGATGGACAGGGCCGGGTGAGCCGGGGTAGAGCGGGACGGCCGCAGTCCGGGTCACACTAACTCTCACCGGCTCAGGACGGGTCTGACAGCGGGAGGAGGCGGGAGTGGTCACTCATTACAGATGGACAGGGCCGGGTGAGCCGGGGTGGAGCGGGACTGCCGCAGTCCGGGTCACACTAACTCTCACCGGCTCAGGACGGGTCTGACAGCGGGAGGAGGCGGAAGTGGGATCAATGTAGCAACCCTAAAGAGGAAAACAAACAGGCTGCGTTAACCTTTCTGTCCGGATTTCCGTGTGGATCTCTCCTTTTTCTTTCATCGTAACCAGTGGGGCGGAGTTTCTCTGTTTAACTCAGCGAGTCCCAGGCTGCGGATTTGATCCAGTCCGGGTTCTGGGAGGGTCTGAGCTCCGCCCCGTGTGTAAACAGGACTGCCTGGCGTAGGTACAGTTTCAACTCAAATGTCCCTTACCTGTTCAGGTACAGGGAGCCGCCTTTCTGCTGAAATTAATGCAAACACGTTCGACTACATATTCCAACTCATGTGGGAAAAAAATATAGTCAATGATTTTCTCAGCGCCTCTCGATTCAGAGGAGTTTATTAACTTTTATAAACTCCATCATTATGAGATTATTGTATTTCCATCCGGACAACTGCTGTCACAAGAAATCCCCTCGCTCACGGTTAACAGCGGGATTCGTTTCACAAGCAGTGATTGCTGAGTGTCATCCTGCCGGAAATATTTGTGGAATTTGTTTCACTTAAAATTCGGCTGTTCCAAATGGCCGGAAGTTTTACCAAGGGGGTGTGGTGATGGGCTGATTGAAAATGAGCTACCGGGGTGGGGTGGGGAGTAGTAGTGTGCTAATTAAAAATGGGACTCTCAGTTCCCTCTATCGCCTGACCTAATACTCACTCTCCCCCCATCCCTCTACCCCATGTAACCTATCTATACCCCTCATGACTGTGTAGACTTTCATTAAATCTCTCCCAAATCTTCTGCGTTTCATGAACAAAGTCGTAAACTTCTTTAATCTTCCCTTATAACTCGGGTCCTGCAGTCACAATAACATCCTTGTAAATTGTCGTTGTACTCTGTCAATCTTATTTACATTTTTCCTGTGGGTCGCTGACGTAAACTGCTCATAATACTCCAAATTAGGTCTCATAACCTTCCTAACTGACGCAATCTCCTGTACTGAATACTTTAACTTATGAAGGACAATGTGCCAAACATTTCTTTACTACCTTGTCCAGGTGTGCCGCAACGTTCAATGAAATGTGGACCTGTATTCCCAGGCGCCCTTGTTCTACCGCACTACTGAGTGCCCAACCGTGCACCGTGAAATTCCTATCCTGGTTGATCATCCCGAAGAGCAACAACTCGCTGGCCTGAGTTAAATTCCATCTGCCATTTCCAGCCCATTTTCCCCACCTGATGCAGATTCCCCTGCAAGCTCTGATAGTCCTCCTCGCTGTCAAGTGCATCTCAAACGTCGCTGTCATCCACAAATTTGACGATCCGGTTAATCAGACAATCATCCATATCACCGATATAGGTGACAAACAACAACGGATATCAGCACCGATCCCTGCGACATTCCGCCAGTCACAGGTCTCCAGTCAGAAAGGCAACCATCTGCTACCACTGTCTGCCTTCTCCCACAATGCCCGGAGAATGAACTTGATTGACCATCATCCGATGTGAGACCTTGTATAAAGTCTTACCAAAATCCATGCAGAAAATACCCAATGCCTTCCCTTCATCAATTTTCCTGTTAACATCCCTCTTCAAAAAAAAAACCTATAGGATTTTCTAGAAAACACGAAGTCCCTAAACAGGCCTGTTTGTTCAAATGTTAACTATTCTGGTCCATCCAATTCCTTCCACTACAGATATGAGGTGCAACTGTCCTATAATTTTCCCAGTTTAAATTTGGTGCCATTCCTAAAAAGTGGAACAAAATTACTTATCCTGCAATCCTCTGGTCGGTCTCTTGTCGCTGAACATAATTTGAACATATCCGCTACGTCCCTACAATTTCCGTGCATCAGGATCCAGGGGATCAACCTGTCAGCCGTTGAGGATTTATCTACCCTGATTTGTCTGAGCACCTCCTGATCGGTGACGTGTACAACGTCCATGGCCTCACCTCTTTGCCTCACTTCTACAGATTCTGTGTCCTTTTTCCGAGTGAGCACAGGTGCAAACATCCACCTCGGAACTTTACTATCTTTGTTGTCTCCACGCACAGATTACCATTCCGATAATCCAGAGGGTCATTTGTGTCCCCTGCAATCCTTCTGATTTTCAAATTCCTTTATAATCCCTTAGGATTCCTACTCATCTTCTCTGTAAAGCAACCGTATCCCACCTTTTGGCCTTCATATTTTCTCTCTCCATGTTATCTTGCTTTTCCTCGACTCCATAAGCATCGCATTTTTTTCGTGGAACATGGATGTGAGGGGATGGAGAGCAGATGAATGGGACTCGATAGATTAACACGTTCGACTTGGAGATCGGGAACTGTGCACAGTGAATCTCCTGCTGTGGGATACAGAGAATGAGAATCATGCGTGGTAAAGACTGGAATGGTGCGCAATAAGATCCAGAGACCGTGAATGAATCGTTTGTGGAAAATTCCCGTGTAAAATCGCAGACCAGGAACCTTGCGTGCTGAACATCCCCGCTGAGGTTTCCAAAGACAAGGAACCGCAATCTCACACTGGCTTTGTTCAGTGACTCAGGAAAAGCCATGACAACCGTTCTTGCAATTGTGGATAAATAAATACTTGTTCCAATAATCCTGACCTCGCCACATGTCAATCTCAACTCTGTTTCTCTCCAGCACCGTCATGCTCACCCTCCTGCCCCTCCGCAGAAAACACGTTCCCTCCTTCTGCCTCCAACCCGCCTCGCTCACTGTCGTCATTGAAGCCATCTCACTCCCCCGTTGTTCTTCGCCGTCCGACTTCGTCACCCTGTTTCTTCGCAGAGTCCACCACCCCTCCCTCCCTGCAGACCATCTCAGGTATCCCCGGTCACATCCCTCCATGTTTGCTGCCCCTATCACACACCGATTGCTCCTCGACGCACACCTCTCCTTCCGCATCCCACTCCCTCAGCCCCTCCTCGCCCCCGTTATTTCCCCTCCCCCTTTCAACCTCCCTAATCCTGTCTCATACTCATCTGTTTCTCCCTCACTACTATTCATATTCCTCACTCTCCCTACCCCTTACTCCTCCCTGGTCTCCTACCCTTCTCTCACCCTCGCTCTCCTTTTCACGTGCCCTCTCCTCTCGCTTATCCCACTCTTCCCCTACGCCTCTCATGACCCTCTGTCCCATTCCTCTGGCACCCTTTTTCGCTGCCCCTACATCACCCTCATATCAGCTATGGCCTCTGCTCTTTCCGCACTTGTCTCCCTCGGGGTCTGAGGGATCAACCTGTCAGACTCTAATTTGCTTCAATGAGCAAGCACGTCCTCTCTGTAATCTGTATCACGTCCATGACCTACTTCTGCTGTGTCTCACTTCTATAGATTCTGTCCGTTTCCTGGGTGAACACAGATATAAAAACTCCATTTAAGATCTCCCGCATTGTTTTTCTTTTGTCTCCGCGTCTAAATTACCATTCTGAAAATCCAGGGAGTCAATTTTGTTTTTGCAATCCCTTTGTTCTTAAAATATCTGTATAATCCCATCGGATTTCCATCACCTTGTCTGCTCGGGCAACCTCATGCCATCTTATAGCGATGCTGATTTCCTTCTTAAGCGTTCACTGTTATTCCTACTCTCCATAGGTACCACATTTATTCCAACCAGCCTCTGCATCACACACACCTCAATTTTTCTTTTTACCAAGGCTCAATATCTTTTGAAAATCAAGATTCCCAAAAAGTATTACTTTTCCTTTTTATTCTGACAGACCCAGAAAAGCTTAAATTCCCAAAATTTTACCTTGATGTTCTCCCACTGACATAGTCTATTTTCTTTTCAGAAAACAACGTGTTCCAATTGACACTTGTCGATTAAGGTGCGTATTAGGGTGGATCGGACCCAAGGGTTAATTAGCCCCGGGTTATTGCAGGAGACTAGAGATGAGATTGCCGACCCCTTGACCAGTATCCTTGTCGTCTTTTGACACAGGCAAGGTCCCGAAGGACTGGCAAGTGGCCAATCTTGCTGTTCTGTTTGTGAAGGGAACAAGGGAAAGTCCAGGGTGAATTGGCTGCCTGAATTCAGAACTGTATTGCGTATAGAAGACAGGTGGTAGTAGTTGAAGGGACATTCGAGTGGGAGGTCTGCAATGAGGAGAGTCTGCAGCGATCGGCGCTGGAGCCTCTGTCGTTTGTGCTGTTTTGTAAATGACCTGGTTTGGTGGGAGAGGAAAATACATTAGAGACCTTTAGGAGACGTTTGGGTAGGCACATATATGTAAGGAAGTTTGGGAGATACGGACATGACGTACGTCGAAGGGATGTAGTGATTTGCATTTTAGCTTGTTCGACACAACATTTTGGCGCATGTCCTGCCGCTGTGCTGTATTTTTCTGTGTTGTATGTGGACAGGTTCTCCAGTTTGGCCTGACTGAGTAATCACGATTTTTTTTGCCTGACTAGTGACGGCAACAGACCCTTTAATTACCCCGCCCCCCAACTTTGTTGTGTCTGGAACAACGGAACTGCGGAATATTGAGCTGCCAGTCCTATCACATTCCTCGCTCTCTACCTGTTACTCACCGTCTCACCATCCTTCATAATCCAGTTCTTCTACACCCTTCTCTTCTAACTCAAGCTCTCGCCTCCTCTAGTTACCCCGCTCTTTGTCCCTTCCACTCTCCCTCCTTTCCTCCCCTCTCCTCACACACTCTCTCTCTCCCCTCTTTCCATCTCTTTCTCTCTCGCTCCTTCTCATTCTCTCAACCTACCCACAGAGGGGAACACATTTTCAGCTTCCCCCTCAGGAGCTTCCACACACACCCCCTGCCCTTCCCCTCCCCCTTGATATAGTTCTTTATATTGTGTCATGTCGCGGTCGGGACTGCCGCGGGTTGATTTATTTAAAGACATCGTGAAAACAACAGCAGGTAATTCGAATGTGAGGTGAGCATAAAATCACCCGGTGCCTCTCCTGTTGCTAAGCGTATTTTCAATATGTCTGCTACCACCCCTGCAATTTCTGTAATTGCCCCTCTCAGTATCCAATTGAACAACTTGTCTCGCGTTGGGGATTTATTCACCCTAATTTGCCTCAAATCCGCAAACTCTTCCTCCTCCGCATTCTGTCCAGGGTCCATGACGTCACTGCTGCTTTGCCTTTCTTGGGTAGATTCTGTGTCCGTTTCCCGAGTTAACACAGATGCAAATAAACCATTTACAATCTTTCCCATCTTGTTTGTCTGCATTCATAAGTTGCAATAAATTGCATAAATTGATAATCTAGACGGTCAATTTTGTCCGTGACAATAATTTTGTTCTGCAAATATCAGTATAATCCCATAAGATTCTCCATCGCCTTGTCTGCTAGGGCAAATTCATGTCTTCTTTTAAACGTTCTGGTATCTTTCTCAAGTTTTTTTCGTACGTTCCCTCGACCCCAAACATACCGCATTTGTTTCTAACAATCTATACCTTTTATGCACCTGCATTTTTTCTTTACCAGAGCCTCAATATCTTTTGAAAACCTCGGATTCCCCAAACTGATACATTTAGCTCTTATTCTGAGAGGCACGTACAGGCCTTGAACTCTCATAGTTTCCCTTTTGGAGATCTCCTGTTTCCCACGTACAGGCTTTGAACTCTCACAGTTTCCCTTTTGGAGATCTCCTGTTTCACACGTACAGGCTCTGAACTCTCAGTTTCCTTTTTGGAGGTCTCCTGTTTCCCACTTCCAGGCTCTGAACTCTCATAGTTTCCTTTTTGGAGGTCTCCTGTTTCCCACGTACAGGCTCTGAACTCTCATAGTTTCCCTTTTGGAGGTCTCCTGTTTCCCACGAACAGGCTCTGAACTCTCATAGTTTCCCTTTTGGAGGTCTCCTGTTTCCCACGAACAGGCTCTGAACTCTCATAGTTTCCCTTTTGGAGGTCTCCTGTTTCCCATGTACAGGCTCTGAACTCTCACAGTTTCCCTTTTGGAGGTCTCCTGTTTACCACGTACAGACTTGCCAGAAAATTGCTGCTCCCAATCCACACGTCAAATCCTTTCCGATAGATTACTCCAGTTCAGAATCTCAACACGGTGCACTGTTTTTCACTGTTCAGTTGGATTTAGTAGCTTTGTGATCTCTAGAAGCAAAGGGTTTCCAAATACAAATTTCTGTCAGGAGCAGGAGGGCCATAATACGAGAAGATATAGGAGCAGAGTTAGGCCATTTGGCCCATCGGGTCCGCTCCGGCATTTCATTATGCTGATCCATTTTTCCCCGCAGCCCCAGTCTACAGACTAATCTCCGTATCCCTCTTGCTTGATCAATCAAGAGTCTGTCAAACTGCCTTAAATATAAATAAAAACTTCGCTTCCCTAGCTGCCTGTGGGAAATAGCTCCACTGATTCACCACTCTCTGGCTAAAGACGTTCCTGAGCATCTCCGCTTTAAACAATGCATCTCTATCCACACACGAGAAAATCTGCAGATGCTGGAATTCAAGCAACACACACAAAGTGGAACACAGCAGGTCAGGCAGCGTCTATAGGGGGAAGCACTGTCGACGTTTCGGGCCGAGACCCTTCGTCAGGACTAACTGAAAGAAAAGATAGTAAGTGATTTGTAAGTAGGAGGGTGAGAGGGAAATTGAAAATGATAGGAGAAAACTGGAAAGGGGGGGTGGGGTGTGAAGCTGAGAGCCGGAAAGGTGATTGGGAAAAGGGATACAGAGAAGGGGAAGGATCATGGGACGAGAGACCTAGGGAGAAAGAAAGGGGGAGGGGAGCACCAGATGGAGATGGAGAACGGGCAGAGTGATGGGCAGAGAGAGAACAAAAAGGGGAGGGTTAAGTAAATAAATAAATCAGGGAAGGAGCATTTCTGATGAGTTTTGGCGTGATGTGGGTCAACAAGCGCTGCTTGTGAAGTAAAGCCCGTTGTTGACGGCCGGCGACGGTTTTCTCGTGACAACATTTGTCCGGATGAAGACGCACTAATATCTTAATGTTAGTGTTACTAAATCAATATTATAGATTTTCTGTAATCGGGAATCTCTCAGAAATATACGACAGAAGTTGTTCAGATCTCCTCTGGGGGCAATTTGTCCAAAATGCTTGGTTTGATTTCAGCAGAACTGCGACTCCCGGTACCGGGACAGGTGAGGAATGTTTGAGCTCAAACTCGTCCAGCGTCGGGAAGCACGTCCCCACGGAAGGTGAAGAATAAAAACTTTCAGAATCCCTTCCACAGTATGGGAATTGTAAAACAAGGGGAATGTGAGATCTACACGGAAATCCGGACGGAACCTAGCTGCGACCGCGACTGACAGTCAACCCAGTCTTTAATATTCCCGTCTGTGCCTCCTGCATTTGCTCCAGTCCCCTCTCCTCCCGATGTCCGACACGTCCCAGACTGGCGAGGGTTTGCGGAAGCAGAACTGTTGTAATCCACATTTACCCCGTCTCACTCGGAACTGTGTACCTGTAATGGGCGACGGATGGAATATAACCGAATAGCCTCGGGAGCAGCGGCTCGGACTGAAATCTCGGTGCATGGTGATCACACCGGTCAGCCGGGAACTCACTCAACTCCGCCCCGTTTCAACATCAGAGGTAAATGGTGTGTCTGCTACTCCAGAAACAGTGAGCGTTTACCCCGCAGCTCGGCATCTGTCAGGATAGGGACGGAATACTAGGGGAGAAGGGAAATGTTCAACTAAACGAATTCATTTTTGACCAAATGGATTGAAAGAAACGATATTATTACCTTCAATCACGAATTCTCTGATTGGTTTGTACTGAGTCGGTGCAGAAGAACCTTTCGCTCCGACAACGACTTCCGAAATCTCTCAGAGGACAGATCACACACACACACACACACACACACACACACACACACACACACACACACACACACACACACATACACACACACACACACACGCACACATACACACATACACACACACACACACACACACACACACACACACACACACACACACACACACACACACACACACACACGGAATGTCGCCGTTCAGAAAGCCACCGATCACAGATCGATTTATTTAATTAAATTGCAAAATCGCACATTAAAACAACAGATGATGGGAGTTTGAGGTAAAATTAAAATACTGTTATCTAATAAAGTCTGATAGCAATTGTAGCAAGTGGACATCAGATTGCAGACACTGGAGAACCTGCTTTTCTATATCATTCTTTTTATAGTGTATTCCCTGTAACAGAAGAATTTAAAGACAGTATTGAGACAACTTTGTTCACAGTTGACTGTGAGCGCGGAATGTCGAACCATTTGGATTTGTTTTCAGCAGAGAAGCCGCTCCCGCTCTGAGGAATGTCTGCGTGTCGGAATCCGCCCTGCGGACAGGCAGCAGCTTGACACAGAAAACCGCGCGGTGAGTCTCACAGAACAGCAACCCGGCCCCTCCCCCGCAGCTACTAACTGAAGTCCGTCTGATTGTCTAATATGAAGGAAGAAGAAAGCGACCTGAAAATATAACCAGACGGAAAAAGAACATTCTAGGATAATTAAGGTGAGAGTAATTCAGCTTCTGATATTTATTTCCGATCTTTATTTCCAATCAGCACCTTATCTGTGTTTTGAATTGTGACCCTCCTCTGCCGGAGGTGAGATAATTGATCCTGCAGTTTTCGTCCGAACTATTGAGATCGTCGAGATTTAAACAGTTCTCTAATTAGGGGTTAAGATTTCAAAGCACGCTGGTGAAAGGCTGTTTCGGCAAAAGGAGTTCCGTTTCCAATAAGAATTCTTGTCATTTCAGATGAATTCGTGTTGTTCTCTCTTTGCGAATGTGTTTATTGTGGGTGTTTTAAGCTGATTTCCTCAATGTCCTGTCGAAGCGAAGACTTTAATTCTGTTCAAGGCCTCCATACTGTGAGCAAAAACGAGGAAGTCTGCAGATGCTGGAAATTCAAACAACACACACAAAATGCTGGTGGAACACAGCAGGCCAGGCAGCATCTATAAGGAGAAGCACTGTCGACGTTTCGGGCCGAGATCCTTCGTCAGGACTAACTCTGTTTAATTCTGTTCAAGGTCCTGAAAAAGAGTAAGCATTGGGGGTGGGAGACGGGGTGTCCAGTTACAGAAAGCCGCGGGCGGCACTGCGGAACAAAAGCCTTGAATTCACCGTGTGGGGCAGAAGTCCGAAAGGGCAGAGAGGACAATTTCTCCGTGGTATCTGACCAGTTATTCTCAACCGATGAGTACAGTCCAAGGTGTAAGTTACCTCTCGCAAAACCAAAAACAAACACTGCAGTAATTATATCATCCAGTGCGCTGACTTAGATGTTACGCGACAATGGACCCAGCGCCGATCTCCGCGGCACCCAACTACTCACTGGCGAGGGTCAGTCCATCTTCTACCCCTTACTGACTTCTCCCGATAAGCCGATGTCAAAGCCAGCTTAACACATCACTTCGAATGCCAAGCCTCTGAAATCTCTTAACTAACCTCGCACGTGAGATCCTGCCAAGTACCTTTCTAAATTGTTCCAAATTGTTCTGGATTATTTTCAATTCGGTAGATCAACTGTCTTTTCTCCCAGAGTAGGAGGGTGTCACGATCTGGTCCATTAGCGACACATTTCAGTTAATTTCCCTTCCCTTGTGTTCCAGGGGGCTCCTTGATTCGGGCACCTGATCCTCTTTCGAACCGGCAGCACATCTAACCGCTGCTGGTTCGTCTCTGGGTTTGTGTGGCATTGCTCGTTCCGGGCCGCCAAGAATTTGGACCGTCTTCCGAGCCAGTGCGGCAATGCACATTTGGGCCGCTGAGAATAGTGGACTCTAAGTTGCTTCGGTGCCCGGGGTTGCTTTGTGAATTTTGTTGTTTTCCTGGCTAGCTGAGTTGTCGGCCGTTTCCCCCCACTCCGAGCCACGATACGAATGGGCTGTCATTGTTTAGTTTTGTCGTCTCGTATACAGCTGGCCGATTGCCGCTATTTCGAATGAAGATACAAGTTGTCTGTCGTTGTTTGTTTTTGTTCTCTTGTGTCCAGCTGAGTATCCCAGGCCGTTTTGCCGCTACTCCGAGCCAAGATACGAATGGACTCTCGTTGTTTGGTTTTGTCGTCCCCCGTCCAAATCCAAGTCCAAGTCCAGCCTCCGTGTCCGAGTCCAAGTCCAAGTCCAGTCTCCGTGTCTGTAACCACTCTTTTCCTTCTGTGGGCAAGCCAGATCTGGATCCACAAAGCAATGTCCCCTTGGATCCATTACTTCCTTACTTTCTCAATTAGCCTTGCATGGGGTACAGTATCAGCTTCCTCACTGAAATCCATATACACTACATCTACCGCTCTACCTTCAACAATGTAGTTAGTCACATCCTCAGAAAATTCAGTCAGACTCGTAAGGCACGACTTGTCTTTGACAAAGTCACGCTGACTATTCCTAATCATATTATGCCTCTCCAAATGCTCATAACTAATGCCTCTCAAGATCTTCTCTATTAACTTACCAGCCACAGAATTAAGACTCACCTGTCCTGGGCTACCCCTACTCCATTTTTTTGAATGAGGGAACAACATCCACAAACTTCCAATCATACTTCTGTTATCCTGCTTTATATTATTGGATAGTCTGCCCTCATATTTCATCTTTTCTATTTTTATAGCTTTTTTAGTTGCCTTTTGTTGGATTTTAAAAGCTTTCCAATCATCCATCTTCCTACTCAGCGTGCTGCCTTATTTGCCATTTCCTTGGCTTTTATGCAGTTCTTAACTTCCTTTGTCAGCCATGGTTGCCTACCCGTAGCATTTGAGAATTTGCTCCTTTGTGGGGCATAATAATCCTGTGCCTTGTGATCTTCTCCCAGGAATCTCAGCCATCTCTGCTCTGCCGTCATCCTGTCAGTATCCTCCTCCAGTCCAGCTGGGCAAGCTCCCCTCTCATGCCTCAGTAATTCCCTCTGTTCCAATGCGATGCTGATACGTGTGAGTTATGCTTCACCTTCTCCAACTGCAGAATGAATTCGATCATATTATGCCCACTACCTCCTAAGGGCTCCTTGACGTTAAGCTTCCTAATAGGATATGGATTATTACTCAAGACCCAGTCTAAGATAGCCTTTCCCCGAGTAGGCTCAAGCACAAGCTGCTCTAAAGAGCCATCTCGTAGCCATTCAATAAATTCGCTCTTACCAACAGAGACACACCACAGCCTCTGACCTCCTGCCTGTCCTTTCGAAAAAAATGTATATCCTTTGATATTTATCTCCCAACTATGGGCTTCTTTCAGCCCCGAATGTCTCCCAACAGCTCTAGTAAATATGCCCACGAGGATGTAGGCCCCCCTCGGATTTGGTACAGGTCGCACCCGCACAATTGTGAAATTACCATGTGCAACAGCAGTATTTCATTGATTTTCAGGCCATTGCAAGCTGCAATGATATACTGACACTCGAGTCTGTGTGGTGTAGCCTCTGCTGAGAACAAACCCTGTTAAAGCGAAATGTCCCAACATAGCATTTTTTTTTAGTCCTGTGCAAATACCAACCAGTAATTTACATTTATATACGTCAGGTATCGTTAGGTATTTTCTATGAATTGAATTGTCGGATTCTTTGACACTGTGATTAAGGAGAAGTGGGAATTGGAAGGAAGCTCTGTTCCCATTTCAACGTGTACAATGCGAACGGGATATACCTTGCAGGCAGGTCTGCTGGAGTTGCTGGTGTCTGTTTAAACTCGCCTGATATGAGAGAAGGAAGCTGCGTGTTAGGTCAAATGATGGAGCAGTGGATATAAGTGTAGACTCGACGTTCAGAGACTGTGTAAGGATAAGCTGTGGACAGGGCATCATAGAGTCAATTGGATGCTTTGAAATGTGTTCATGTCAATGCAGTAAGTATGAAGAATAGCAGTAACAGTACAGTGTACAGTAGATAGATGATACATGTCTACACCGTCTTTTATGAGTAAAAGTCGTAAACAGTAAGGAAATAATCACACTGGGAGTATTCTATCGCACCTCCCCACCCCAGTGTTCACCGGGACAAGGAGTAGCAGACACGGATTCAGTGTAGGTGAATGTCCGAAACAGGAAACGTGTAACACAAACAAAATGCTGGAGGAACTCAGCAGGTCATGTAGCAACTATTGAAAAAAGAAAGTAACAGTTGACGTTTCAGACCGAATCCCTTCAACAGGATTAGTGCAATGGCAGGAGAGGTGTGATCGCTCTGAAAGTATTCTATAGCCTCCCCTCCCGCTAACGGCATTGGGACAATGAGGAGATGATAAGCTGGTAGCTTCTGGAAAGGTGAAAATATAACTTGATTCTTATAGTTGATGATTTCAATTTCCCTAGTGTTGATTCTCACCTCTTTATTAAAAAATGCTTCAGAATACTGGGCAGAATGTTATGCGAGTCCCGGAAGAATTCCTGACATACCATGTGGATAAGCTAGCCGGATGAGATGCCGTAGTGTGTCTAGCACTAGGCAGTGAACTTGATTAGGCGCCAGACATCTAGGTGGGTTTCCTTTTTGGAGGTGAAGCGCAAACTAGGGAATGAGGTTTATGGTGAGAGGGGAATATTTAAAAGGTATATGATCCTCAGTTTTTCAAATGTGTAGTGAGTTTCCAGAGGACTAGCAGTATCATTCAAGAAGCAGTTTAGATTGGTGCATAGAGGCTCGGGGCCCGGAGCGATTTGGGACTATCACGGGAAATTGGGAGCATCATGGTTGTCACTGTGGTCAGCATAGTCCCACTGGGCAGAAGGGACTGTATGCGTGGTCTGTGACTCTATCTTTGGGATGCAACAGATATCAGTGGACAGGCATGAAGATATGGTGTGAATGTTGGTGGTAATGGGGAACGTTTGCTCCCTACGCCGACTGCTGCTCCGATACAGAGGATGAAAATACTGTCATGTTTGCAAAGTAATCGTGCTGTCTCTGACTCACCAATTAGAAACAATCTCACTCGGTGTCTGCTTGTTTTGTGTAATTCAGAACGCCAGCAGCAGGCGGGGCTTTCCTCCACCTGGACCAAAGTGTAAGGAGGATGAAAATACTGTCATGTTTGCAAAGTAATCGTGCTGTCTCTGACTCACCAGTTAGAGACAATCTCACTCGATGTCTGCTTGTTATGTGTAATTCAGAACGCCAGCAGCAGGTGGGGCTTTCCTCCACCTGGACAAAGTGTAAAGAGGCGGGGCCCTGAGGGAGGATACAGGTAGGTGAGAAGAGGCAAAAAGTCATTGACGGGAATAGAGCGAAATTTGTTTACCCGGAGGAGGAATTGATTTCATGCATTCATGTTGGAGGCTACCAAGGAATACAAGGTGGAATCGCTAACAAGAGAAAATCTGCAGATAACACACACAAAATGCTGGTGGAACACAGCAGGCCATGCAGCATCTATAGGGAGAAGCACTGTCGACGTGTCGGGCCAAAATCCTTCGTCAGGTCTGTGTCTGCTGAGTTCCACCAGCATTTTGTGTGTGTTGTTTGAATTTCCAGCATCTGCAGATTTCCTCGTGTTTGCTCTTTAAAATCTTCAGATGCTGAACATCAGTAATACACATAAAATGCCGGAGTAGCCCACGCAGGCCAGACGGCATCACGGAAAAGAGTAAACAGTCGGCGTTCCGAGACCTAGAGTCATGTTGAAGGAGTTTGTATTATGTTGGAGTAATCATCAGATTGGTTTAATGGCCGTCAATCACAGGAATGGCCGTGTTTTTCGGTGCCTATGACATGGACCTTGTTCCTAACTGCAACAGTCGCTGTGTCAGAGCTTCACAGCCTCTTTCTGTTGAGGGCCAGGAGAGGGTTGAGCGGTAAATCTGTGGCATTCTGCTCACCCCATTCCCCTTCCTGCCACCGTGAGTTACTATCATCGCTCTCTCCTGCAAGACTCTTGTCAATCCCGTCACGCCAGACATCCGGATTTCTTGTCTCTCTCCACTGTCGACCTCATTTCAAACCACCCCTCCCTCTGCGATTCACTTCCTCAACCCCCTCCACTGGTGAGATCTCTTTTTCTCAATCCTCTCCCTCCTGTGGGCATCTCTCTTCCCCATCAACCCCTCCTGCGCAATCCCTGTTGTCCATCCCTCTCCTGTGTGAATTATCCCACTAACTCCTTTGGATTATTTCCCGCCCAAACTCCACCTTCTATAGGACTTCCTTGCATCCATCCCCCTAGTCCCCTCTGACCCTCTCATGTCAGAAATATTTCCCTCCGTCGGCTAGTCAGTTTACCGAGCACACTGGAGCTGGGGTCTGAGGGGCATTGACAGACTGACACTTCCGGAAGGTTTGATGCTTCGTGAATTTTACTTTGTTTCATTGTAAAGATAAGGGAGAGGAACAAGACCTACGGACCCAACAATTTCTTGCCTTCCGATTACACCAATATGACCAATTAACCCACGGAACCGTGCACCTATGGAAGTGGGAGGAAACTGGAGCACCCGGTGGAAACACACTCAGTGACGGGCGGAATGGACAAACAGACAGTCTCGGGAATGGAACCCGGTCGTTGGTGCTTTGATAGCAGAATGCTCACTGCTACACTACAGTGCAGATCCTAAATTACCCATGGCAGAGAAACTCCTCCGGACCCAGGGTTTGATTCGCTTTGCTTCTCTTTTTTATTCTGTTTGTTTAGACTCGGCTGGAATGACGTGATTGATTCAGAGTGGAAACCGAGTCTGCGGTACTGAGGAACCCGGAGTGTAAAATACAGAGACTGTGGTAAGTACCAGACTGTGGGAGATTGTGTTTACAGTCACTGGGTGTCTGACACTGAACATTAATGTGATCCGTAACTGCGTTACTGATAAACACTGGGGATTTGTACCGCTTTTGAGCAGCGGCCAATCTGAATCCGCAGTGTCCGCTGAATCCGAAGACGTCGCCAATCAGGTTTGCCGACTGAGTACGTAAAGCATCGGCGCGCGGCAGGGAGGCTGGGAATTGTACAGAAGAGTCGGTTTGTTCCTGAATTTGGGGGGCGGGGGAAATAAATCCCTAGCAAGGAATAAATCCTTGGTAGCTGATTCACAACAGTCCACGGGTTGATTACACAAAGATCCGATGTAAATATCGGAAGTTGTATTATTCACTCCTAAATTCCACAAGTATGTTCTTGGATCTGTTTTGAAGTCGTTGAAACTGCCCCGCTCACTACACCAAACACTCCCTCTCGCCAGTCTGGGAAGAGGCCGGGTTACTGATTGATTCGGAAGGTTCGGGTTGTTGTTCTGAGAGACTCTGGGCTCAGGTCTGTGTGACAGCAGCGGCCTGTCCGCCCGCATTCCTCAGAACAGGGAGCGGCCTTTCTGCTGAAATCAGATCCTACCGGTTCGGCGATTCACTGTCATTCACGTGTGAACAACACCACATTAATATTGTATGTAACCATTTCTGCTGCAGGGAAGAGAGATAGGATGATTAACGTGATTCAAAGAAAACTACCTGGGGTCTTCAACTCGCAACTTTACCAGTCAATCTACCCCGTTCGCAGCGAATTTCCAGCATTTTATTTGTACTCCTGATTCGCGTCATCTGCATTATTATAAAATATTTTTAAATTTAATAAAAAACAAATTATAGAAAAACGAGTTTGTAAGGAAAGATCAAGTAGGTTCGAACTTTATACCTTTGAACGAAGAGGATCGAGAGGAGGTATAACAGAGGTAGAGAAAATCATGAGGGGGATTGAGAGGGTAAACACAATCAGTCGATTTCCACTGAGGTTGGGTGGAGCTACAACCAGAGGTCATTGGTTAAGGGTTGAAGATGAAAAGTTTCAGGGGATCCTGAGGGGAATCATCTTCACTCAGAAGGGCCAGAGAGTGTGGAACGTGCTGCTGTCTACACATGTTACAAGCAAGTTCGATTTCAACCATTAAGAGACAGTCTGGATGGGAGGGGTGTGGAGAGCTTTGGCCCCGGTACAGCACGAAGGGATTAGGCAGTTTAAATGGCTCAGCCGAAAGGCCTGTTTTTGTGCTGTAAGTTTCTATGTCACCTTGATCTCTGATTCATAACAGAGACAACGGGTTAACTAAACAAAGATCAGAAATAATTATCAGAATTTTTATTTTTCACAGCTTAATTCCCCAAGAATATTCTAACAAGGAGGACAGGTTCTGAGGAATTTTCAAGCTGCCCCTTCTCTCTGACCCACGAGCTGATCTGTCGTAACCATGGTAACACACAAAATGCTGGAGGAACCCAGCAGGACAGGTAACTTCTTTGGAATGGAGAAATAAGTCGAGCTTTCGGGCCAAGACCCTTCAGTGGAACTGGAAAGGAAGGGTAAAGAGGGCAGACCATGGATGCGGGTGGTTGTTCTGTGAAACTCGGAGCTCAGGGTCTGTGTGGAAGCATCGGCTGGACCCCACATTCCTCGGAACAGGGAACGGCCTTTCTGCTGGAATCAAATCCGACCGGTTCGACAATTCACTGTCATTCAGGTGTGAAATCATTCACTTTTATAATGTATTTGACCATTTCTGCTGCGGGGAAGACTGATAGAACCATTAATGTGTATTTAAGAAATTTACCTGGGGTCTCGAACCCGCAACAATACCCGTTACAGGGCTGCGAGTTTCCAACATTTTATATTCCCCGAGGACTCGCATCAGCTGCAATTACTGTACAAGTATTTTCAGGATTCCTTCAAAGAATCAGTCCGTGGCATTCTTAACCACAACATTAACTTGGCTATGTTCCCAGTTACGGCTGCCAGTAATTAAATGTTTCCTGTAACCGCGAGGGTGAGGGGGAGGGACAGCCCGATGGAGAGTGCGGGTTGAAAGGGTGAACAGGCGGAGGAGGGGCAGGATAAGTGTGTGAAAGTTGGAGAGGAGGAAGATGAAATTGCGTCAGGAGCAGGAAGAGTGGGAGAGAGTTAAAGAGATAGGAGACATGGAGAGGGCGACAGAGAGGGGGACGACAGAGAAAGGGGACTGGAACCGCTGGAGGAAAAGGGGAGAGAACGGAAGGGATAGATAGAGGGCGGAGATAGAGGGAGAGTTTGAGATAAAGGGTGTGAGGCAACGGGAGAGGGTAAATGAGAGGGGTAGCAAACGCGGCTGGGAGAGAAGAGAGTTTGAGAGAGGGTGAGTTACATGTAAGGAAGGGGGAATAGGATAGGAGAGAAAGGTGGGGAAAAGGGGAGAGTGGTGAGGGTTCAGCAGAATGGGAGTGACGATGATGCAGAGGGGTGCGAGGAGGGTTGATTGAGAGAGAGGAAGGGGTGTGCACGAGCAGGCGAGTGGGAGGGGTGGGAGAAAAGTATAGTGAGTAAGATGGACGAGAGACCGGGAAGCACAGGGGAGAAGAATGAGTGAGGTGGGCGGAAAGGTCAGAGGGGTGTGGAGGGTTAATCTTTGCATCTCACGATCACAATACCACCAGACTCAAAGGAAATATGAAAAGGGTTATCTGCATGGGTTGAGATTAAAATTTGGAAAGGACAATTTTGATAGTATCAGAAATGAACTGGCCACTATGGAATGGGACAGGCTGTTTTCTGGCAAAGGCTTTCTAATAATCGGGAGACCTTCCAAGGTGAAATTTTGAGAGTATGAAGTTAGTATGTGCCTGTCAGAATAAAAGGCAAGGATAACTGGTTTAGTGATCCTTGTTTTTTTGAGAAATGTTGAGGCTCTGGTTACGAGATAAAAGGAGTTCATTAGTAGGTAAAGGCAAGTCGGTAATCATTGAATATACAAAGTGCAAGGTAACACTTAGAAATAAATCAAGAGTGCTAAATTAATGCTTTGGGTGAAGGCCGGTACTAACGGGTTATACAGATTAGAACAAAAGCATTGCAAGGAATAACATTGGTCCTCTGAAAGATCAGAACAGCAAACCATATATGGGGCCAAAGGAGACGTGGAGATGACAAGATGGAGGAGTTGGATATTCTGCACCTGAACTTACTGAGGAGATGGATACAGAGTCTCTATAAGTACTGAGGTCCTGGATCCTCTGTGGATTAGAGAGGATACTCTGTTTCAGAAAGGGTCAACAAGTCTGTGAGAATGTTTTAGGCAGGTGAGTCTGATATCAACAGTGGGAAAGATATTGGGAGCTATTCTAAGGGATACGATATATAAATTATCTGACAGACATTGACTGATTATGGATAATCTACATGGAGTCGAACGTGGTTTGTCTTGTCTCAGCAAACTTATAGATATTTTTGCTGGTGTTACCACGAAAGTTGATGAAGACAAGGCAGTGGATATAGTCTTCATGGTCTTCAGAAGGGAATTGCCAAGGTCTGGCATGGGAGGATAGTCAGGAAGGTTCAGACACTCGGCTTTAAATAAACTGGATAAGACATTGTCTTGGTGGGTGAAACCAGAAAGTATCAGTTGATAGATAAATCTCTGACTGGAGGCCTGTGACTAGTGAAATGCTGCAGAGATCAGTGCTGGCTCCGTTGTTCTTTGTCATCTAAAACAACAATCTACATGATAATGTGGTCAACTGGATCGGAAAATTTGCAGAGAACGCCAAGATTAGGGGTATGGTTGATAGCGAGGAAGGTTATCAGGACTTGCAGAGGGAATTGGACTAGCTGCAAAATGGGCTTAAAAACGTCAAAGGCAATTTAACGCTGACAAGTGCGAGGTGTTATACTTCGGTAGGAACAGCCAGGGTACGACTTTAGCAGTGAACGGTAGGGTACTGAGGAGTGTGGAAGAACGAAGGGATCTGGGGTGTCAGGTCCGTAATTCATTGAAATTAACGTGACAGTTAGATAGGGTCATAAAGAAAACTTTATCAAACATTCGTCTTCATTAATCTATGTATTGAGTACAGGAGATGGGATGTTATGTTGAACTTATATAAGACTTTGGAGAACAGTGTGAAGGATTAGTCACCGACCTGCAGTAAAGATGTCAATAAGGTTTTAGGATACTGAAAAATTGTATATTTTGAGACAGATAGGGTAAGTGTAAACAATATTTTTCCACATGGTGAGTGGGACTACAACCAAAGGTCATGGGTGAAGAGTGAAAGATGAAAAGTTTAAGAGGAACATGAGTGGAAACTTCTTCACTCAGAGGGTCGTGGAATGAGCGGCCAGCAAAAGTAGTGCATGAAAGCAGTATGTCACTGTTTAACTGATCGTTTGGATGGCTGGGGTATGGTGGGTTATGGCCCCGGCGCCGGTCGATGAGGTTATTATTTCGGATGGTAGGGGTATGGTGGAATATGGACTCGGCGCGGGTCCATGAGATTAATAATTTGGATGGTAGGGGTATGGTGGACTATGGCCCCGGCGCCGGTCGATGAGATTAATCATTTGGATGGTAGGGGTATGGTGGAATATGGACTCGGCGCGGGTCCATGAGATTAATAATTTGGATGGTAGGGGTATGGTGGACTATGGCCCCGGCGCGGGTCGATGAGGTTAATATTTCGGATGGTAGGGGTATGGTGGAATATGGACTCGGCGCGGGTCCATGAGATTAATCATTTGGATGGTAGGGGTATGGTGGACTATGGCCCCGGCGCAGGTCGATGGGATTAATCATTTGGATGGTAGGAGTATGGTGGACTGGCCCCGGCGCAGGTCGATGAGATTAATCATTTGGATGGTAGGGGTATGGTGGACTATGTCCCCGGGGCGGGTCGATGAGATTAATCATTTGGATGGTAGGGGTATGGTGGACTATGTCCCCGGGGCGGGTCGATGAGATTAATCATTTGGATGGTAGGGGTATGGTGGGCTACGGCCCCGGCGCGGGTCGATGAGATTAATCATTTGGATGGTAGGGCTATGGTGGACTATGGACCCTGAGCGGGTCGATGAGATTAATCATTTGGATGGTAGGGGTATGGTGGACTATGTCCCCGGCACGGGTCGATGAGATTAATCATTTGGATGGTAGGGGTATGGTGGACTATGTCCCCGGCACGGGTCGATGAGATTAATCATTTGGATGGTAGGGCTAAGGTGGACTTTGGACCCTGAGCGGGTCGATGAGGTTAATATTTCGGATGGTGGGGTATGATGGACTATGGCCTCAGCGCAGGCCAATGAGATTAGGCAGTTTAAATTCCTCGGCGGAAGGACCTGTTCCTGGTCTGTAATTATCTATGACTCTATTACTCCTCGATCTCCGATACATAATACAGACAACGGGCTGATTAAATGATGGTCCAAAATAAATATCAGATGTTGAATTATTCAGACCTAATCCTCCCCCCAAATAAAATCCAACAGCATGGATGTGTTTTGAAGTAGTTTCTCACTGCCTCGCCCACTGTAATAAAAAGATTACAAGGGACAATGCAGGTCCTCTGAAAAATCAGAACAGTAGTGCATAAATGGAGCCAAAGGAGATGGGGGAGATGAGATGGAAGAGATGGATTTTCTGCATCTGAATTTACTCGGGAGATGGATAGAGAGTCTGTATAAGTACTGACGTGCTGGATCCTCTGCGGTTAGACAGGAGGTGTTTGCTGTCTTCAAGAAAATTGGGGAGGATAAATCCCCCGGGACTGACAAGGCCCCTCCTCAGAATGTGGGAGGCAAGGACAGAAATTACAGGGGGCCTGGAATAGATAATTAAATCACCCTAAACAACGGGTAGGGTAGTTCAGGGCTATTCCTCTGTTTCAGAAAGGGTCTAAAACTCTGTGAGAATGTAATAGGCAGGTAAGTCTGATATCAGTAGTGTGAAAGATATTGGAAGCTATTCTAAGGGATAACATATATATGAATTATTTGATAGACATTGACTGATTATGGATAGTCAGCATGGCGTCGTACGTAGTTGGTCTTGTCTCAGCAATCTTATAGATATTTTTGAGGATGTTACAACGAAAGTTGATGAAGACAAGTCAGTGGATATAGTCTTCATGGACATTCGAAGGGAATTACCAAGGTCTCGCATGGGAGGATAGTCAAGAAGGTTCAGACACTCGGCATTCAATAAACTGGATAAGAAATTGTCCTAGTGGGTGAAACCAGAAACCAGAAAGTAGATTGTTATCGCTCTGACTGGAAACCTGTGACTACTGAAATGCTGCAGAGATCAGTGCTGGCTCCGTTGTTCTTTGTCATCGAAAACATCAATCAACATGATAATGTTAACTGGATCAGCAAATTTGTAGAGAACGCCAAGATTATGGGTGTAGTGGATAGTGAGGAATGTTATCATGACTCTCAGCGGGAAATGGACCAGTTGCAAAAGTGGGCTAACAAACGTCAAAGGTAATATAAGGCGGACAAGTGCGAGGTGTTACACTTCGGTAGGAACAGCCGGGGTACGACTTTAGCAGTGAAGGGTAGGGTACTGAGGAATGTGGAAGAACGAAGGGATCTGGGTTGACAGGTCCGTAATTCATTGTAAGTAACGTGACAGTTAGATAGGGTCATAAAGAAAACATTATCAAACATTCGTCTTCATAAATCTATGTATTGAGTACAGGAGATGGGATGTTATGTTGAACTTGTATAAGACTTTGGAGTACAGTGTGAAGGATTGGTCACCGACCTGCAGTAAAGATGTGAATAGGGCTGTAGGATACTGAAACATTGTAGAAGGGTGTTGCCGGGTCTGGATGACTTGAGTTATAAGGACAGGTTTATGAGGTTGGAAGATTGAGAGGAGATTTGATCGAGGTATACAAAATTATGAGGCATATATGTAGGGTAAGTGCAAGCAAGCTTTTTTCACCCAGGGTGAGTGGGACTGCAACCAGAGGGCATGGGGGAAGGGTGAAAGATGAAAAGTTTAAGAAGAAGATGAGCGGAAACTTCTTCACTCAGAGAGTCGTGGAATGAGTGGCCAGAAAAAGCAGTGCATGCGAACATGGCCTCACTGTTTAACTGATCGCTTATGGTCGGGGTATGGTGGACTATGTCCCCGGCGCGGGTCGATGAGATTAATCATTTGGATGCCAGGGGTATGGTGGATTATGTCCCCGGGGCGGGTCGATGAGATTAATCATTTGGATGGTAGGGGTATGGTGGACTATGTCCCCGGCGCGGGTCTATGAGATTAATCATTTGGATGGTAGGGGTATGGTGGAATATGGCCCCGGCGCGGGTCCATGAGATTACTAATTTGGATGGTCGTGGTATGGTGGGCTATGCCCCGGCGCGTGTCGATGGGATTAATTATCTGGATGGTCCGGGTATGGTGGACTATGGCCCCGGCGCATGTTGATGAGATTAATTATTTGGATGGTAGGTGTGTGATGGGATATGGACCCGGCGCAGGTCGGTGAAATTAATAATTTGGATGATGGGGGTATGGTGGGCTACGGCCCCAGCGCAGGCCGATGAGATTAATCATTTGTATGGTAGGTGTGTTGTGGACTATGTCCCCGGCGCGGGTCTATGAGATTAATCATTTAGATGGTAGGGGTGTTGTGGACTATGTCCCCGGCGCGGTTCGGTGGGATTAATCATTTGGATGGTAGGGGTATGGTGGGCTCTGTCCCCGGCGGAGGCCGATGAGATTAAGCAGTTTAAATTCCTCTGCCTAAGGGTCTATTTCTGTGCGGTAATTATCTATGACTCTATTACTTCTTGATCTCCGATCCACAATCCAGACAACGGGCTGATTAAATGATGGTCCAAAATAAATATCAGATGTTGAATTATTCACACCTAATCTCGCCCCCCAAATAAAATCCAAAAGCATGGATGTGTTTTGAAGTAGTTTCACACTGCCTTGTCCACTGTCCCACACGTTCCCACTCGCCAATCTTTCGTAACCATGGTAACACTGAAGATGCTGCAGGAACTCAGCAGGTCTGGCAGCATCTGTGGAACTGAATCATTAATCTATGTTTCGCACCAAGACCCCTCAGTGGAATTGTAAAGGAATGAGGAAGAGGACAGATCATTGATTTGGAAGATGCGGGTTGTTGTTCTGTTTGACTATGAGCTCAGGGTCTGTGTAAAAGCAGCTTCCTGCCCGGGCGCATTCTTCAGAACAGGGAGCGTCCTTTCTGCTGAAATCAAATTGGACCAGTTTGACAATTCGCCCTCATGCGGGTGTGAAAAAAGTCGCTTCAATATTGTATTTAACAATTTCTGCTGCAGAATAATACGATTAAAAACTGCAACGTGATTTATAGTAAATTGCCTAAGGTCGTGAACCCGCCACGTTACCAGTTATAGTTGCTGCCCTGTTTTCTGCGGGTTTACAACATTTTATGTTCACCTGAAACTCACATAATCTGCTGCTGTTTTAAAAACTATTTTTCATGATGCCTTTAAATAAATCAACCCTTGGTATTCCCAACCTCGTCATTCCACAATATAAAGAACATTATCAAGTATCTGGAACCTGGTTCAGTCCCAGTCAGAGTTACCAGTAAACTTTTAAATAGGTTTGGTGTACAGCTGAGGGAAAGGAGAAGGGACACGGTGATGTGGATGGTCAGGGGGTGAACAGGGCAGGGGAATGGCAGGGTGTGGGTCTGGTAGTTGGAGAGGGGAATGCTGAAAATGTGCTTCACTGTTTGGGGCAGGTAGAGGAAGAGAGAAGGAGGAGCGAGAGAGAGAGCTAGGGAAAGAGAAGGACAGAGGAGAGAGGAATAGGTGAGGAGAGAGAGAGAGAGCGGAGGACAGGGAGGGGAGTGAGGGTGAGTTACAGGAGGAGATTGTCAGAGAAAGGGTCTAAAGGATGGTGAGAGGGTGAGTGAGAGAGGTAGAGAGCGTGTGTGTGGGATAAGTGAGAGAGAGGCGGAATAATAGGGGGAGGGGGAGGGAGTAGGGAGTGGGGAAAGAGTAAGGAATCAAAAGTTTAAGTACGATATGATAATGTCCCGATGGTGATAAGACTAATAATTCAGTGTAATAATTATTGAAGGACAGGCAGATCAGCTACTGTAGCCATTAGACTTGTTTACAGGACGATAGGCCTGGCGGCTCAGAATTTCAGGGTTCAGGTGTTTTAGATGCAAGAATCTGGGCGGGATGAAAGGGGGGTTGCGGCGTTACTAGTCAGGGAAAAGATCACATCATTGCTCAGACAGGACAGACTGGAGAACTCTTCCACAGAGAACACAGAACAGCTCAGCACAGGAACAGACCACGTGGCCCACAATGTTGTGCCAAAGCACCTCAGAGGTAAATCAAAGCACACAGACACTAATCCCTCCTACCGACACCATGTCCATATCCCCAGTCTTCGTTACATCAATGTGCCTATCCAAACGTATCTTAAAACCCTCTAATATCTCTGCCTCTCCATCCATACCAGGCAGCACATTCTCTGAACGCGACTCTGAATAAAGAAGCTTACCCCTCACATCCCCCTTGAAGCCACCCCCTCCTGCCTTCAATGCGTGCACTCTGGTATAAGACATTGCAACCCCAGGAAACAGATAACCCCTGTCCACTCCATCTAAGCCTCTCATAATATTTTCAACCTCTATCAAATCTCTGCTCAGCTTTGTTGCTCCAGTGAACAACAAATTTACTCAGCTTCTCATGATAACTCATACTCTTTGTACAGGGTAGCATCCTTGTAAGCCTCTTCTGCACACTCTCCAAAGTCTCGACATCCTTTCCATACTGGAGTGACCACAAATGTATCAGTTCTCCAGATGTGGCCTTATTAGAGTTTTATAAATTTGCAATATAATCTCAAACTTTTGATCTCAATGCCTCGACTGATATTGCCAAGCGTTCCATAAGCCTCCTTAACCACCTTAGTACATAGAACATAGAACAGTACAGCACAGTACAGGCCCTTCGGCCACAATGTTGAACCGACCCTCAAACCCTGCCTCCCATATAACCCCCTACCTTAAATTCCTCCATATACCTGTCTCTTAAACTTCACTAGTATATCTGCCTCCACCACTGACTCAGGCAGTGCCTTCCACGCACCAACCACTCTCTGAGTGAAAAACCTTCCTCTAATATCCCCCTTGAACTTCCCTCCCCTTACCTTAAAGCCATGTCCTCTTGTACTAGGCAGTGGTGCCCTGGGGAAGAGATGCTGGCTGTCCACTTTGTCTATTCATCTTAATATCTTGTACACCTCTATCATGTCTCCTCTCATCCACCTTCTCTCCAAAGAGTAAAGCCCTAGCTCCCTTAATCTCTGATCATTATCCATGCTCTCTAAACCAGGCAGCATCGTGCTAAATCTCCTCTCTACCCTTTCCAATGCTTCCACATCCTTCCTATGCTGAGGCGACCAAAACTGGACACAGTACTCCAAGTGTGGCCTAACTCGAGTTTTATAGAGCTGCATCATTACATCGCGTCTCTTAAACTCCATCCTTCGACTTATGAAAGCTAACACCCCATAAGCTTTCTTAACTACCCTATCTACCTATGAGGCAACTTTCAGGGATCTGTGGATATGTACCCCCAGATCACTCTGCTCCTCCACACTACCAAGTATCCTGCCATTTACTTTATTGTCTTGGAGATTGTCCTTCCAAAGTGTACCACCTCACACTTCTCCAGGTTGAACTCCATCTGCCGCTTCTCAGCCCACTTCTGCATCCTATCGATGTCTCTCGGCAATCTTTGACAATCCTCTACACTATCTTTCTGAATAAGCCTACCGTGTGAAACCTTGTCAAATGCCTTACCAAAATCCATGTAGATCACATCCACTGCACTACCCTCATCTAAATGCCTGGTCACCTCCTCAAAGAACTCTATCAGGCTTGTTCGGCATGATCTGCCTTTCACAAAACCATGCTGACTGTCCCTGATCAGACCATTATTCTCTAAATACCCATAGATCCTATCTCTAAGAATCTTTTCAAACAGCTTTCCCACCACAGACGTAAGGCTCACTGCTCTATAATTACCTGGACTATCCCTATTACCTTTTTTGAACCTTATCGACCTGTGTAGCCACTTCCTTTGAGTTATGACTTTGGATCACGGATCTCTCTGCTCAGCAAAACTGTTAAGGATCTTGTTCCTGACAGTGTACTGTCTCCTTGCATTTTGCCCTATCGAAGAGCTGCACCTCAGATTTATCTGGGTTAAACTCCAAGTGCTATTTCTCAGCCACATCTGTGACTGTTCTACGTCATGCTGTATTTATTGGCAGTCGACAATTCCACCGGTCTTGGTATGATACGTAGATGTACTAACCGACTCTTCTGCATTTTCTGCGGATCATTTATACACAGCACCGACAGCAGAGGTTCCGATGCAGATGCCTGCGGAGCTCCACTAATTCCAGACCACCGCCTCGAGTTAGTCTCTTCAGCCGCTACAACCTGTCGTCCATGCACAAACCAGTTCTGAATTCAAACAGCGAATTCGCTGCGGATCCCGTGCATCCTCCTCTTCTGGATTAGCCTCCCATAAGGGACGGTCAAATGGTTTACTAAAATCCATGTAGACAACATCCAGTGCCCCACCGCCATCAATCTCTCACATCATCTTGTCGAAACGCTCAATCAATTTGGTACGACACGACCTAACAAACACATAGCCAAGCTGGCTCTCCTAAATTAGGCCATGGTTTCCTAATGCTCAAAAGCCCTAACCGAATAATTTCCTTCCGCAACTTCATTCCACCTGACGTGAGACCCATCGGTCTACAGTTCCCAGGATTTTCTCCTTAATCCTTTCATAAAGAGAGTTGCAAAATTATCGGCTTGCCTGTTCTCCGGGGCCTCGCCGGTGACTTGAGAGGACAGAAAGATACTGGGCAAGGTCCCAGCAATCTCATCTCTTGCCTCGTAAAATAAAATGGAGTAAATCCCAAAAAGCTCTGGGGACCCATCCACCTATCAAATGTTATGGGTAGTACACCAGGGAGTAGGGTTGAGGAGGGGTAAAAAAGGATCAGACATGAGTAAATGGCAGAGCAGACTTGAAGGGCCGAAAGGCCTAATTCTACTCCTATGTCTTACGGTCTTTAGCCTTAATACTCATTAGGAGGCCCAGCATCCCCTCGTGTGTTTCTCTTTGATCAAAACTTCTAGAGTTTAACTTTTCCTTCCTGACTATTTTTGATCAGATTTATTCCAGTTGAGTGTGAATACATATAGCCGAACGAGTTTGATTTAATTTCAGAAGAAAGTCAGTTCCCTGTACCTGAACAGGTAAGGGACGCTGGAACTGAAGCTATATCTATTCCGGGCAGTCCAGTTTACACACGGGGCGGAGCTCAGACCCTCCCAGAACCCGGACTGGATCAAATCCGTAGCCTGGGATTGGCTGAGTTAAACAGAGAATCTCCGCCCCACTGGTTGCGATGAAAGAAAAAGGAGAGATCCACACGGAAATCCGGACAGAAAGGTTAACGCAGCCTGTTTGTTTTCCTCTTCGGGGTTGCTGCATTGATCCCACTCCCGCCTCCTCCCACTGTCAGACCCGTCCTGAGCCGGTGAGTGTTAGTGTGACCCGGACTGCGGCAGTCCCGCTCTACCCCGGCTCACCTGGCCCTGTCCATCTGTAATGAGTGACCACTCCCGCCTCCTCCCGCTGTCAAACCCGTCCTGAGCCGGTGAGAGTTAGTGTGACCCAGACTGCGGCAGTCCCGCTCTACCCCGGCTCACCCGGTCCTTTCCTTCTGTAATGAGTGACCACTCCCACCCCCTCCCGCTGTCAGACCCGTCCTGAGCCGGTGAGAGTTAGTGTGACCCGGACTGCGGCAGTCCCGCTCTACCCCGGCTCACCCGGCCCTGTCCATCTGTAATGAGTGACCACTCCCGCCCCCTCCCGCTGTCAGACCCGTCCTGAGCCGGTGAGAGTTAGTGTGACCCGGACTGCGGCAGTCCCGCTCTACCCCGGCTCACACGGCCCTGTCCATCTGTAATGAGTGACCACTCCCGCCCCCTCCCGCTGTCAGACCCGTCCTGAGCCGGTGAGTGTTAGTGTGACCCGGACTGCGGCAGTCCCGCTCTACCCCGGCTCACCCGGCCCTGTCCATCTGTAATGAGTGACCACTCCCGCCTCCTCCCGCTGTCAGACCCGTCCTGAGCCGGTGAGAGTTAGTGTGACCCGGACTGCGGCAGTCCCGCTCTACCCCGGCTCACCCGGCCCTGTCCGTCTGTAATGAGCGACGGACACATCACAGCCGAGTGGCCTCGGGAGCAGCAGCTCAGACTCAACTCTCCGTACAGGGTGAGCACATCGGTGCAGGAACATTGTCGGTCACCCGGGTAGTCAGACTGTGATTTCCCGGGACCATATTGAACGCCGTCCGGTTACAACATCAGAGGTAAATGTTGTCTACGATTCTGTAAAATTATTCAGCGTTTACAGCGGGGCTCGGCTTTGGTCGGGATCGGGAGTGAATTTCGTGGGAGAAGGGAGTTCATGCTAACGAGTCAATTACTGACCAAATGGATTCAGAGAAACGAGGGTGGTTTCTACCGATTGGGAGCAGAGGGCGTCTTTCTCCCCGGTAGTGAGATGTGAAATATCCCACGGGCCAGTGACCCGTCACAGATTTCTCTCAAACAAGAGGAAAAAGCAAATGCTAGAAATCCGAACAACAGACACAAAATGCCGGAGGAACTCTGCAGGCCAGGCAGCGTCTATGGAAAATAGTACAGTCGACATTCGAGAGCCCAGTAATGTTATTTACATTGTGCCTTTGGTTCTACTGCTCTTCCCTGTAGAAGAAGGGGTTAAATGCAATATTAAACTTTCTTCATATTTGAATAACAGTGTTTTGTTGAACCGGTTTGGATTTGAATTCAGTGGAACGGCCGCTCCCTGTTCTAAGGAATGTGACAGACAGGCAGCTGCTTGCACGCAGACCTGAGCACCGAGTCTCACAGAACAACAAGCCGCACCTTCCAAATCAGTCAATCATCTGCCCTCTTCCCCATTCCAGTCCAGTCCGGATGGCGGGACTCGGTCCGCAACGTCGACTGTTTACACCCATCCTTAAATGCTGGCTAACCTGCTGAGTTCTCCCAGCACTCTGTGTGTTGCCATGGTTACGTGTGATACGTGTGGGTTTGTGGGCGGGATTAATTGTAAGAAACGGTACACAGTATTTACACTGTCAGAAAGCTCTCACACTCTTGGGGAATTGGCTTAAGAATAATTCAGCTTCGGATATTTATTTTGGATCTTTATTTCCAAACAAGTTGTCCCTGTATTGAATCAGCGATCAAGGAGATATTTGTTTATTTTGAGCCATTTCTGGCGGCTTTGCTTTTTCTGTTCCCAGTGTTAGAATTTTCTGAGCTTGTGACTCAACACATTTCTGAAGTAAGAAATGCAGATGTAGTGTATGTGCATTTCAGCAAGGCATTTGATAAGGTAACCCATACAAGGCTTATTGAGAAAGCAAGGAGGCATGGGATGCAAGGGGACATTGCTTTATGGATCCAGAACTGTCTTGCCCACAGAAGGCAAAGAGTGGTTGTAGCCGGGTCATATTCTGCATGGTGACCAGTGGGGTGTTTCAGGGATCTGTTCTGGGACCCTTACTCTTCGTAGTTTTTATAATTGACCTGGATGAGGAAGTGGAGGAATGGATTAGTAAGTTTGCTGATGACACAGATGTTGGTGGTGTTGTGAATAGTGTGGGGGTCTGTCAGAGGTTACAGCGGGACATTGATAGGATGCAGAACTGGGCTGAGAAGTGGCAGATGGAGTTCAGTCCAGATAAGCGTGAAATAGTTCATTTTGGTAGGTGAGTCTCACAAACAGCAACCCGGCCCCTCCCCCGCAGCTACTAACTGAGGTCCGCCTGATTCTCTGATACGAAATTGGAAGAAAACGACTTGAAAATATATCCACACGGAGACTGAACATTCTTGGTGAATTAGGTCAGAATAATTCAGCTTCCGATATTTATTTCGATCTTTATTTCAAATCATTCTGTGCTTTGGATTAGTGATCAATAGCTCATTCGCTCCATTTTAACCCCCTTCTGTCCGCGATTGTATTTGAGATCCTGCAGTTTCCTGTCAGCGCCATTGAGATTTTCCACAGTTTATGTCAAGATTAAAAACAGATCTCTAACCAGGGTTTACGTTTTCAAAGTAAGCATGTGAAAAACCTTTTCGGACAACACGATTTCCATTTCCAATACTTGTCATTTTAGATGTTTGAGACATTTTAGATGTTTGCTGTGGGTGTTTCGAAATGATCACGCTGACATCCTGTAGCAGCAAAGATTTTGATTCCTTTCAAGGCCACGGGAGACAGTAAGCAGCGCGTGTGGGCCGGTGGTGGGAAAAGGTGGTATGACCGGTTACAGAAAGAGACAGGCGGCAGGCGGGATTGCGGAGCGAAAACCATGATTTCATTGCACGGGATAGAAGGCTGGATGGGATGAGTGGCCGATTTCTGCGTGGTATATTTACAGTAAAGGTCTGACTCCAGAGTTATTGGAAAACAATTTAAAAAGTACGGACTATCTCTCATGCAAAATACCTGTCTCTGAACCAAAAACAAACATTGCAGCAATTAAATCAACCAGAGTGCTAACAGAGCTTAAAAACAACAATGGACCCAGCACCGATCCCCGAGGAACCCAGTCAATGGTCTCCAGTCAGAGGACCAAAAGATTTTCTACCGCTTACTGGCTTCTCCCAGGAAGCCGATGCCGAAGCTATGTTACCATCGCTTCCTTAACGTTAAGTCACTGAGGCTTCTTGACTTAACCTCCGATGTGGGAATCTGCCGAATGCCCTGGTAATTTTTTCTAAATTATTCAATTGTTTTTTTCATTCGGTGAATTACCTCTTCCTTTCCCCCCCAGAGCAGGAAGTGTCACGTTGTTCCAGTCTGATAATTCATGAATAACATTTTTGATTATTCGCTCACAGTTGCACTCAGACCCCACCCTCTGCCTTACAGTGTGTTTACAGAATTCACGTTTATATACCCTACTACTGCACCCCTTTCGCCACGAGAATTATCATGATCTGGCTCTGTTTTCCCTGCCCTCCCTCCATTCACACAGTTTTCTAAACTTCCCAGTCAGCGTCCTCTCTGTGTTTCTCTAAATCAAAACCCTACTTTTTATTTTGTTCTTCTTATTGTCAGCTGTATGTTATGCAAAACTGTATCCGAGATCTTCTGAGTATCGATATGGAGGCCTCGATAGAATTTCTTAACTATTCCTAAATCAGCATATTTCAGTCGGGCCTGTTTGCGATTACGGGGATATGGCTGTAAGATGCCCTGGTCTGGGTGCTCATTATTACAGATCACACGAATGCTATGAAGAAACAGTAGCTCAAAAGTAAAGACATTAAGTGAGGGAGGGTTCCGAGTGTTTTCAATTTTGATATAAATTTGATGCAAAGTGGGTGTGATTGTAAATCAATGTCAGCAGGGAAATGATGCTGCGAAAGGAGTGAACACCAGTGAGTCTGCAAGAGATGTTTGAGATTTGGAACAGTTCTCTAACCGGGTGTTACAACTGCAAAGCAAGCGTGCAAAGAGCTGTTTGAGTTGGAACATGAGTTCCCTTTTATCAGAACTTGCCGTTTCCGATAAATGTTCGCTGTTCTCTCTTTGAAAGTGTGTTTATTGTGGGTGTTTTGAGCTGATCTCCTGAAAGTCCTGTAGAAGCAAAGACTGATTCTGTTCAAAGGCTCGATACACAGCAAACAGTTGGGGAAGTGAGGGTGTGACCAGTGACAGAAAGCAGCCGGCGGCATTGCGGAACGAAAGCCATGAGTTCACTGCTTGGGGCAGAAGGCTCGGTGGGGTAGTGGCCAATTTACTCCTGCTATGTTTACAAGAAATGTTCTGACTGCAGGCTGATTATAAAGCAATTTAAAGAGGTCGACCAAGCCTCAATAGTTTTCTTTACTTTTCAAAAAGAGAAAAATAACTGTTTCGAGGATGATTGTACTGGCGTGGATGTTATGTAGCCTCTTCCCTGATGGACTGATGTGAGTGGGACAAACAGTCCCGGACTAGGGTGTGTGGGACCTATGGTAAATTTTCCACCACCTTTCTGTGAATATGTGCTTGATGGCAGGTCGGTCTTGCTCAGGAGTCTGGATTCGCAATCGGGTGAGCAGAGTGGACAGCAATGGTCTCAGCACAAGGCTGAGGGTCACAGAGGTTGACGATGATGGGAAGACAGTACCAGTTGTGCACTCTGACTGTCTGTCGTCTGTTGGTTAGGGAGTCCACCACCCAGTTGCACAGTGGTGTGTTTAGACGGAGGGGTGGGAATTTGTTCACCAAGGTTTGTGGGACAACAGCGTTGAATGCCGAAATGGAATCCAGAAACAACATTTTGACCTAATTGTCTTTTTTTAGGCAGGTCAGGCCAAGGAGAATGAGAGATGCAATGCCATATGCCACTTAGCAATTCAGTCGGTAAGCATACTGGTGAGTGACCAGTGAACAAGAGTGACCAGTGAGTTTTTGATGTGTGCCGTTATCAGCCGATCAAAGCACTTAATGCTGGTTGGCGACAGCTCCACTGGGCAGTAGGTCACTTTGTTCCGAATATTTAGAGTTCCGTGGTACAGGTGGTTGATTTGAAGCACATGGGAACAGCAGCCTGGATGATTGAAGTGCTGACGATAGCGGTGCAGACATCAATGTGCATATGTACACTCTTTCTGCGAGCTCAGCCTGGATGCTTTCTGGCCAGAGTCCTCATTAACTTTGCTGTTACCGACATTGGATGCTCAGCTCTGAGGGGGGTAGCTTTCCTAGCTGGCTTGTGTTGTGTGCTTCGAGGCATTGTTTGGAGTGCCAGGGAGGGGGCGTCATTGGTACAGTCAAGCCTTGTGTAGTCTGTAAACCCTTGATGCCCAGCCACATACACCAGTGTTCGTTTCCCAGGGTTAGTGCCAGTGAGGGGGCGTCATTGGTACAGTCAAGCCTTGTGTAGTCTGTAAACCCTTGATGCCCAGCCACACACACCAGTGTTCGTTTCCCAGGGTTAGTGCCAGGGAGGGGGTGCCATTGGTACAGTCAAGCCTTGTGTAGACTATAAACCCTTGATGCCCAGCCACATACACCAGTGTTCGTTTCCCAGGGTTAGTGCCAGGGAGGGGGTGCCATTGGTACAGTCAAGCCTTGTGTAGTCTGTAAACCCTTGATGCCCAGCCACATACACCAGTATTCGTTTCCCAGGGTTAGTGAGTCCAGCCTCGTGTAGTCTATAAACCCTCGATGCCCAGCCACATACACCAGTGTTCGTTTCCCAGGGTTAGTGCCAGGGAGGGGGTGTCATTGGTACAGTCAAGCCTTGTGTAGTCTGTAAACCCTTGATGCCCAGCCACATACACCAGTGTTCGTTTCCCAGGGTTAGTGAGTCCAGCCTTGTGTAGTCTGTAAACCCTTGATGCCCAGCCACATACACAAGTGTTCGTTTCCCAAGGTTAGTGAGTCCAGCCTTGTGTAGTCTGTAAACCCTTGATGCCCAGCCACATACACCAGTGTTCGTTTCCCAGGGTTAGTGAGTCCAGCCTTGTGTAGTCTGTAAACCCTTGATGCCCAGCCACATACACCAGTGTTCGTTTCCCAGGGTTAGTGAGTCCAGCCTTGTGTAGTCTGTAAACCCTCGATGCCCAGCCACATACACCAGTGTTCGTTTCCCAGGGTGAGTGAGTCCAGCCTTGTGTAGTCTGTAAACCCTCGATGCCCAGCCACATACACCAGTGTTCGTTTCCCAGGGTGAGTGAGTCCAGCCTTGTGTAGTCTGTAAACCCTTGATGCCCAGCCACATACACCAGTGTTCGTTTCCCAGGGTGAGTGAGTCCAGCCTTGTGTAGTCTGTAAACCCTTGATGCCCAGCCACATTCACCAGTGTTCGTTTCCCAGGGTGAGTGAGTCCAGCCTTGTGTAGTCTGTAAACCCTCGATGCCCAGCCACATACACCAGTGTTCGTTTCCCAGGGTGAGTGAGTCCAGCCTTGTGTAGTCTGTAAACCCTTGATGCCCAGCCACATACACCAGTGTTCGTTTCCCAGGGTGAGTGAGTCCAGCCTTGTGTAGTCTGTAAACCCTTGATGCCCAGCCACATACACCAGTGTTCGTTTCCCAGGGTTAGTGAGTCCAGCCTTGTGTAGTCTGTAAACCCTTGATGCCCAGCCACATACACCAGTGTTCGTTTCCCAGGGTGAGTGAGTCCAGCCTTGTGTAGTCTGTAAACCCTTGATGCCCAGCCACATACACCAGTGTTCGTTTCCCAGGGTGAGTGAGTCCAGCCTTGTGTAGTCTGTAAACCCTTGATGCCCAGCCACATACACCAGTGTTCGTTTCCCAGGGTGAGTGAGTCCAGCCTTGTGTAGTCTGTAAACCCTTGATGCCCAGCCACATACACCAGTGTTCGTTTCCCAGGTTGAGTGAGTCCAGCCTTGTGTAGTCTGTAAACCCTTGATGCCCAGCCACATACACCAGTGTTCGTTTCCCAGGGTGAGTGAGTCCAGCCTTGTGTAGTCTGTAAACCCTTGATGCCCAGCCACATACACCAGTGTTCGTTTCCCAGGGTTAGTGAGTCCAGCCTTGTGTAGTCTGTAAACCCTTGATGCCCAGCCACATACACCAGTGTTCGTTTCCCAGGGTGAGTGAGTCCAGCCTTGTGTAGTCTGTAAACCCTTGATGCCCAGCCACATACACCAGTGTTCGTTTCCCAGGGTTAGTGAGTCCAGCCTTGTGTAGTCTGTAAACCCTTGATGCCCAGCCACATACACCAGTGTTCGTTTCCCAGGGTGAGTGAGTCCAGCCTTGTGTAGTCTGTAAACCCTTGATGCCCAGCCACATACACCAGTGTTCGTTTCCCGGGGTTAGTGAGTCCAGCCTTGTGTAGTCTGTAAACCCTTGATGCCCAGCCACATACACCAGTGTTCGTTTCCCGGGGTTAGTGAGTCCAGCCTTGTGTAGTCTGTAAACCCTTGATGCCCAGCCACATACACCAGTGTTCGTTTCCCAGGGTTAGTGAGTCCAGCCTTGTGTAGTCTGTAAACCCTTGATGCCCAGCCACATACACCAGTGTTCGTTTCCCAGGGTGAGTGAGTCAAGCCTTGTGTAGTCTGTAAACCCTTGATGCCCAGCCACATACACCAGTGTTCGTTTCCCAGGGTGAGTGAGTCCAGCCTTGTGTAGTCTGTAAACCCTTGATGCCCAGCCACATACACCAGTGTTCGTTTTCCGGGGTTAGTGAGTCCAGCCTTGTGTAGTCTGTAAACCCTTGATGCCCAGCCACATACACCAGTGTTCGTTTCCCGGGGTTAGTGAGTCCAGCCTTGTGTAGTCTGTAAACCCTTGATGCCCAGCCACATACACCAGTGTTCGTTTCCCAGGGTTAGTGAGTCCAGCCTTGTGTAGTCTGTAAACCCTTGATGCCCAGCCACATACACCAGTGTTCGTTTCCCAGGGTGAGTGAGTCCAGCCTTGTGTAGTCTGTAAACCCTTGATGCCCAGCCACATACACCAGTGTTCGTTTCCCGGGGTGAGTGAGTCTGAACCGAAGGGCACAGAAACAATAGAGCAGACAGATCGAATAGACCTGCGAGTTAACCTCAATACACAGAGGCGGTGAGTACCTGGAGTGAGCTGTTCAGTGTTTGCATCACTGGTTATCTACCTCGGGTTCAGTATCCTCACAGTGTTTGGAAATTCACACTCACTGTCGCCTGTCTGTGAACAGCTGTATATTATATATAAAAAAAATAAGATGCTGGAGACCTGAAATCAAATCAAAAAAATGTTCAACGTCATTTCGATTCAGGGTGTTGGACCTGAAAGATCATCTATTCACAGATGATCTTTATCTGCTGAATGTTCATTTCGTTTTCAGCTTTTTAGTACATTGCTTTGGAAGGGGTTAAGTCTCTTGGGAAGGGCAGTTGTGTGGAACTGGGAAATTTGGTTCAAAACTATCAGGTTGAATCTGTGTTGATGCCGCCCAATGTGGAAAATGGGAAAGATGTCCTAAACTCTCAGTGTGGGCTGTGACCCAGTGAGGTTGGATCCCGGGATAGATAACACTAATTTTTTAACCAGATAAAATTAATTCGGGGATCAAGCTTCCCGGGTTTATGAAATGATCAGTTCGTAGTTCTGTTCTGTGCTCAGATATTTGATTCTATAGTTCCTTTGGAAGAAAAGTAGGGAATTGAATTTCCAATTCTGTCCCTCACAGGGTGAGCCTGTGATTAAACATGTAGTTTTGTGTTTGCACCAGTAGAAATAGACCGGGGTTTCAGAATTCAATTCACATTTGGAAATCCCCCCTCACTCTCACCTATCTATCTGCCAGTGGGAGTCAAAGAGAAACTCAAGATGCTGGAGATAGAACAGAACATGGAACAGTGCATCACAGGAACAGGCGCTTCAGCCACAGTGGTGTGCTAAACCAGCTAAAAAAGAAATCAAGCCCCCACCAAAAGAAAACTAATCCGTCTGTCTTAAACAATATCCATATCCTCTCGATCTTCCTCACACACATGTGCCTATCTAACCGTGTCTTCAAAGACTCCGATGTATTGTCTTCCACCACTATAACTGACAGCTCATTCCAGGTATTCACCACTCCCTCCCTGAGTAAAACAACTTACCCTCACATTTCCTTTGCAACTATTCCCTCACACGTTCATTGCATGTCCTCTGGTATTGGACATTTCTAACCAGTGAAACAATACTCCCTGACTACTCTGTCAATGTATTTCATAATCTTACAAACCTCTGACAGTTTTCCCCTCAGTCTCCGCCGCCCCAAGGTAAACAACACAGGATTTCCAGTAAAAACTGGGTAATATTTGAATCCATTCTGACGAAAGGTTAGGAAACCGAATTGTTAACTTGGTCCTCTCCCCACGGCTGTTCCTTACCTGCTGAGCATTTCTAGTGATTCCAGTTTCTCTTTATTACATTCACTCTGGAACATGTTAAATTTCCTGTGAATGGAGCAGTGCAGCTGCGCTCGTTTTGTAATTGTAGGACAGTAAAGAAATCAAAGCTTTTCCCTGTAAATTATCCTGGTACCAGTTTTCTATCCTTTTAATCCCGGACATCTGTTCAGTACAATTGTTGAGAACAAGGTTCACAAAATAAGCCGGGGAATGATGAGCTTTATGCATGTGGGGCATGTTATAGCCCTGGGCCTGAGTTCAGTGGAGTTCAGAAGGATGCTGGTTGTGGGGGGGGGGGGGGGGAGTGATTATTTATACCTACTAAATAACAACAAGCCTGGATATATTGGGAATGGAGAGGATGTCTTGATTAGACGGAGTGTCTGGGATCTGTGTGCAGCCTCAGAATAAAGAAGCTTCACTTTAAAACTGAGACGAGACCACTTACTTTAGCCAAATGTTGGTTGATCTGTGTAATTTGATGCCACAGAGGGTGGCGGAGGCTATCGTTGGGTACATTCATGTTCTGAATTGCTAAATAGGTTGAGTATTATAGCAGGGAAGCAAGAATACGGGGTTGGAAAATTAATCCTCCATGACTGATTATGCAACAGACTAGAATGACCGAATCACCGAATTCTACTCCTATGTATCATGACTTGTATCTTGTACCTTGACTGAGCCCCTGTATATGTATCCCATCACAAACAAGAGAAAATCTTCAGATACTGCGAAGCAACACACACAATATGCTGGAGGAACTCAGCAGACCAGGCAGCATCTATGGAGAGTCGAGTTAACGTACAGATGCTGCCTGGCCTGATGAGTTCCACCAGCATTTTATGTGTATTCCTTTGTATCCCTTGTTAGGTTTTGTAAAGTGTGAGGGACAGTTCCAGATTTCTTCACTCGGATCATTATATATGCATTCAAGATTTAAATTTCAGTTTAATGCTTGGTGTTCCTTTCTGTTGTTAACATGCTTCATCGTCTCTCTGGTTAAAGTTAGACCTACAGTGAGAGATTTACTGGAAGAAAAGCTCACAACTGGAAAGAAATAACAACTAAAGACGAGGGAAGATCAACAAGTGAACCAGCCCGAGTACTGAGAGCATCAACTGGAGAGATCCCTTAGTTTCCATTGATTCAGTCAGGAGAAAGTTTGGTGAGTCTCATTTACTCAAACACCGGTCCTTCAGACATTACATATCTGTACCAAGGAAGGCAGGAAATAGATAAAGTGGGACTGAATACATGTAGAAGTGCCAGTTATGTCAGTAGCAATCACTCCAGATTTGCTAATTGCTCTCAGCATCCCAGCTCTGTGAAGCCACACACATTCCCTCACATTGCCTGCTCATTTCAAACTCTTATCGGTTCTGTTGTTTCTTTGCTTGGCTGTGTTAGGTGGCAATCATCTCAAAATGCGTTGAGAATTTTCTCCCTTTATGAGACCCGCAGCGCTTCCTGCTGTAGTTATTGCAGAAATGTGGAATTACCGTGAACTACAGCAACATGTCATTGACTCCTCTATCTATTGCAAGCTACAATGATACACTTGCCCTCGAGTATATCGTCGTGCAAGCCTCTGCTAAGAGCAAACCCTCTTGAAGCCAAATGTCCTAGCACCACATTTAATTCAGTCCTAACTAGCAAATGGCAACCAATAATTTACATTTACATAGCCTGGCGACATCAAGTAGTCTTCTTCCAATAAATTGCCAGAACCTATGAACCTGTGCTTAAACAGAACTAGGTTTTGCAATTTCCCTTTTGACCCGGTACCAAAGTCACAGGTAATACCTTTACTTGACATGAACGAATGCCCTTGCAACCGGAATTGCTTTAAATTCAGTCATTTTTTGATGGGAGGCAGCGTGTTGGGTCAGATGATGAAGGAGATGATATTAAGGTAGATGCAATGTTCAGAAAGACTGTGGAAGGGTTGACTGTGGAAAGGGCGTCGTGCAGTGAAAAGCAGCAACAGTTTCCACTCTCCACTCCCTCTTTCAACCTCCCTTTTTTTTGCTGTAGTTAATCGGGAGAGTTAGGAACTCGTTCTCCTCACTGACCAGTGAAAGAAAAGCCTTTGTTTCCATTCGAAGCCCAGCTTCTTCATAAAAAGTGGGATTGAAGTTTTATCGAGATGAACATGGGGCAATGCGTAACGAAAGTTTAAATCAGATCAGCAGCAGTTTCGAAGGACCGAATGGTCCACTTATGCATTTTGTGTGTTGATTAGACAAGTTCTGACAGTTTAATTAGTGTAACACAATATAACATCAGCAAATTAATTATATTGTGGAACTGACAAGAACCATTACATTTATTAAGTATATACATGGGGATTGGTGTATTAACCCCAGTGGGTTGCGGATTGACCATGACTCATTTGGTGAGCTGGCCAGGACGGTACGGGACCGAGGGACGTGCTCCCCGTTCCCTGTTACTGACTCTACAGTTTCCCCATCGACCGCGTGCACCAGCCCACTGCTCATGCGTCTCACGGAGCGCCATCACGCTTGCGCTCCCGAGCTGACATTTTGACAATTTAAGCATGCTGCGCGTGCCCGGTATCTCGTGTGAAGTGATGTGAGATTTACTTATCCCTCACTGGTGACAGCAAATGCCAATTTAGCATACCAACCAACGGGAATATGGGTTTCGTCATTAAGGAGTTTCCTCCCTGGACCCCACCACGCGTTTCCTAACCTGACTCCCGGGAAAGATCCAACAAGCTCGTTTTTTTAATGCTGCTCTTCCTCTCCAAGGAGTTAGCGGAGCTGCAATGGCGACAGTGGGAGTACAGGGGGTTTATTTCCTCTGAAGTAGCGAGGATAAAGAAGGCTTCAGTATATTTGTAGCAGACACCGGTAAAGTGTTAACCTACAAGTGCGGTGTTGAGTGATTTTGTGAACAAGTCACGATCTTACTATCTGACACGGTGGGCTGGAGGGACCCAGCGGATGCCTTTTGTTTGAGGTGTCTGGGTTTAAACAACAGAGTAAACAGACCCACCTTGGGCCAGCAGGCTCACCAAGGGGGTGTTATGGGGACGGATGCTTGGTGCATGGTTGCTCCCTGTCTGCATTAGCGATTTATCTGAGGAATAAAATGCAACAATAAGTCTGTTATTGACTGAAAACATTTATATTTATTATTGCATTTAGTTTATGATAAAATCATTGTCCAATTTATGTTCAAACTCAATAGTCAGTCAACCATACATGAAAGCTGATGAATACAGTGAAATAAAACAACGTTACTGCACACCAAGCTGCCTTGTTGGAAACTGCCTATCCAAGATTTCACAAGGTCAGGCTCATTGTCTAGTAGTATTATGTAGCCATCATCATCTCTGGTGTCCTCCCCTTCCTTTACCTTCTGTTTTACCATCATGGAATACTGTTTTCTCTTGATGTGGCCAACCTATTAGAGTTTCTCATAGGGCACAGCGGATGTCCAGGTATCTCCATTTCCTTATGGATTTGCTGTAGTTTATTATGGTCCACACTGTTGAGGGCTTTAGAGTAGTCAATAAAACACAGATAAATACTTTTCTGGAAGTCTCTCAATTTCTCCATTATCCAGCGTAGGTTAGCAATATGCTCTCTGGTGCCTCTGCCTCTTCTAAAACCAGCTTGTACATCTGGCAGTTCAGGTTCCATATATTGCTGGAGTATTGCTTGCACAATCTTTAGAATTATCTTTCTAGCTTGTGAAAATGTTCAGTAATTTGAACAATCCTTTACAGTTCCCTTCTTGGGTATGGGGATAAAAACACATCTTAATCCAGCATAAAGGTCATTGTTGTTTCTAATTTTTTCCCAGATCTTCTGGGAAATTGTATGCAACACATTTACAGCATCATCTTTTAGAGTTTTAAACAATTCAACCGGAGTCCTGTCACATCCTGCAGCCTTATTATTGGCAATGATTTCTATGGCCCATTCGACTTCACTTTCCAGAATGCCTGGCTCTAGATCGATGAGGGAGTCATTGCAGATGTCTTCGCTGTTGGATCTGTCTGCAATTCTTCTGTGTGTTCCTGCCGACTCCCTTTGATGTCCTTTGCTTCTGTAAGGTCCTTCCCTTCTTTGTCTTTTCCTATGCTCATTTTACATGAAATGTTCCTTTGATCTCCCTAACATTTAGCAAAAGTTCTCTTGTGTTTCTTTTTCCAATTCTGTTGGCTTCTTCAGCTTCAGTGCATCGCTCCTTTAAGAAAGTTTCCTTATATTTCCTTGCTATCATCTTGAACTCTGTGTTCAGTTGGAGGTCTTTGTTTCAATCTCCATTTGCTCCCTGAAATGTAGGAGAGTGAGCAGTGACCTTACAAACATTGTTTAAATTATGAAGGGCGGAGTAACTGACTCACTCCTTTATTTGTGTAATTCAGGTCACTGCCAGCAGGTGGAGCTTTCTGCCACCCAGACGGCAGACAAGAAGACGACAACCAACCAACGTCAGTCAGAGTCAGAATGGACACAAGTATGTTCACTGAGCTCATTCTCATTAAAACTCTGTCCTTATGGTACACGTGTAGTCAAATTATCAATAGTTCAGAGGGATAAACTTGGGCAATAACTGGGCAAAAGAGTGCCATCAAACGGGGTCATTTTTCCACCTGGTAAAGCGACTTTGAGCACTGGAACAATTCACCAGCTCCAGCGCAGGGACCTAACGAGGGGAATGATCGAATCGCTCCGCTCACCCCACAAATCTTCACCTGAGTGAAAGGAGAAGGAGCCCCTGAATAAGGTGGCTGTGGGTAACACTCAGACAGGAAGACAACAGCGGGCAATGTAACAGTAGAGGGAACAGATAGAATTTCCGTCAGCATTTGGTAAGGCCTGATGTGGGAAATGCCTCCGACAGCCAGCGAGAGAAATAGATGTTGTTTTCTGTTTGGAAGGGCAATGGTGAATTCTCCCCAGATAAACGGGTTGTTGCACAATGGAGGTGAGGGGAGTTCCCGGTGTTTGTTTTCTGTGGCCGAGTTAAAGAAGGTTATATTGAGGGAGGATGGGCTGGGTGCAGGAGACAGTGAACAACAGAAATTGTACACAGGGAATCTGGGGCGGGGGTGGGGGGGGCTACTGAAGCAATGAAATGTCCTTGGCGAATAGGATGAAAGTAAAACAAAATAAGAAGTGGAGAGGGCACCGTACAAAATGCTGGAGGAACTCAGCAGGTCAGGAAGCACCTATAGTGAAAAAAATAACCTTCAACGTTTCGTGCTGAGGATCTGTAAATTGATTTCAAAGTCGTCTTGGGTACATAAAATGGAGTCAGCACCAGAGGAGCGTTGTTCTGGCTGAAGGTCTGTGACCAGTAGTGTTCGCAAGGATCGATGTTTCGCCATGTGTCGTGTGTGTGAATCAAACAGGTTAATCATATGATGTACTGGGTGGACTTATTCGTTGATTTACAGAGTTGGAGGAGTTGAATAAATTTGGGACTGTTGTCAAAGTGTTCGGCATCCAGTTAGAAATAGGAACACAGTGTCACCAAGTACAGATAATTCAGGCAAATGTGAGAAGTTGCATTTTGAGAGGTCAAATTCGCGCGCAATGTGCACGGTGAATGTTGGGACTGATAATAAGATTGATGTACTGTCGGGTCCTGTGATGGGTGTGCACAGCTCCCTGAAGGTGGCAACACAATTGGTAGTGTGCTAACGATGAGTTGAGGTATTTGTTAAGGTTAGACTGTAACTGGATACGCATTGGTTAAGAGACAATTTCAGTATTGTGCACAAATCGAGAATGATGTGGAGGGTCTGTAGAGGGTGCAGACGAGTTTCACCACAAAAACCTGAGGTAACAGGTCTGTTTAGATGGTAAAGTTTAAAGGGGATTTACGATGCAGGTTTTCTACAGAGAGTGATCGGTGTCTGGAATGAGCTGCCGAGGGAGGGACTGGAAACAGATATTCAGCAGCGTCTGAGAGGCATTTGAACTCATGAGTAGGCCGGGAACGGGGGACATTGACCGTGTTCCTGAAAATGGGATTGGTTTAAAATGGCATCATGTCCGCATACGTATGGTACATCTACTATTTTATGTTCTATGACCGACTACAGATCTGAACTCCGCCATCTCCGCCTTCCTGTCAAATTGTGACGATCACCAACTGTTTCGGTTGACGAGATTCTACATGGAGCGACTGGAGCAGACGATTGAGGAGGGCGTGGAGGGAGTCAGCTTCATGTTAATGGGCGAGGATCACTTCACCGGGCAGGAGTATCACGTAAGTGGAAGGGACATACACTGACTGTATATTCTACTGAATCTATCACAAACCGACAGAACCGTTGTAACGACACCTCTGGGCTGTAAAAATCCTGTAATGCTTGAGGTCAACATCAAGAAAAGAGTTTTCATCTGCGAAAAACCCTGAACTTTTATTAACCAACACAATCCTCTCTCCAGTTTGCTGATCACATTCATTTATAGACAGATTAGGATACAGGCAATGATTGACTGGTGAATTTAGTGATGTGACACTTGACGGACATTGCAAGTGGACAGATAACCACTCTACACCACTCATCCCATCATGTTCCCAATGTTCGACCTTAATGGCCACTCACCAGTCTGCGTTCTCCTGATGACCCACGGGTTTCCCACAAATCAAATATATAGTGACTTATTTCTCAGCTCATTCTCGGTCGACCTTCAACCCCATCGTCAGTTCAACACTGACTGTCATCTCTCATTTGAACTGCTGACCCTTTTTTGATCAATATCCCAACATGCCTCATGGTTCTGTTACCTTCTGTTCCTTGTGCCTTCCAATTTGAGTTTGTAATTACCATAGCATATACTGTTAAGATGGGAAGTGCAACATTAGTGCCACTGAAAATATTCCAAACATCTACAGCTAACAGAGAATTACAAGGAAACAGCTTTCCAATGGTCCACGTGCTACTGGACTGCGTTCACCTATTACCACCTAGAATGAATCTTAGTGAAGAGCCAGACACCATACTGAGCATTGCATTCCACATGAGGCAGCTGAGAATTTCAGTCCAAACTTCTTACTCAACATTACCACCGGTCGGCTTTGGTCTGTGACACATACACAATAGTCCTGAGTTTGCTGGCTGCTCCTCACTGCCAGTTCCCAGCTGTTGGCTGGCACTGGACCCTTCATGGATCCTGGCAGTGAAGGGTGAAGCTGCTGCGGTTCACCAGGGATTACCCTGGCAAAACTCAACAGTGGCCCGGCCATAGTTTCACCTAGTTATAGTCATCAAACCTTACAGTACAGCAACAGGCTCTTCTGCCCACCTAGTCCACACCGACGTATTATCTGCTTAGTCCCATTGATCTGAACTCGGACTGGAGACGTCCAAAACTCCCCCATTGAATGAACTTATCCAAACTGATCTTAAATAATCAACTTGAATGTACATCGACTAATTAAGATGGCAGCTCGTTCCACGCTCTTCAGCAACCTCTGAGTGAACAGGTTCCCCTTCACTTTGCCTTTCACCTGTCATCATTACACTATGATCTCTAATTCCAGTCTCACTCAACCTCAGTAATAAATGCATTTTCACAATAACTCTCTGTATACCTTTTATAAACTTGTATATCTCTTTCACATCTCTCATGGTCCTCCTACACTCTATGGAATAATGTCCTAGCCTATTCACACTTCCTCTATATCTCAGATCCTCAACACCTGGTCACAATCTGTATTTTATTCTGCATTCGTTCAATCTTATTGACATCCTTTCAGGAGGTAGATGTACACATTGCTTCAATTTAGCCTCTGAAACATCAACTTCGACATAATATCCCAACTTCTGTATTCAATATTTTGATTTATGAAGCCCCATGTCAAAAAAGCTTTACAACGCCATCTACCTTCGATAACACTTTCAAGAAATTTTGGACCTGTATCACTTTGCAGTATCTCATCACACTTCCTACTCTTGTCCTTGGTACCACCGTGGACCAAAACCTGCTCATGCTGCCCTTAAGAAAGTTTCAGAGTCGATACGAGGTATCACTGACCTTGGTAACACACCATCCAAAAATCCTGTTCTCGTAAATAGAATCTCCAGTCTATTCTCCTGATCATTTTATTCCCCGTCAGTGCAGCACAGCACTTCTCATCCCTTCCGAGTCACAAAGCCAAACTCAGAGCCAGAGGCATAATCACCGTGGCTTTCCTCTGCAAGGCCATACCCCGAAACAGAAAGCCGTATCCCAGTTACAAAGAGTTTCCTGTAGTGGCTGCCTGTTCCCTTCCCCCTCCTGACAGTCACCCAGTTCCCTGTGTTCCGGGCCTTGTGTACAGCTCCCTCCCTGTATAGCCTGAGTCAATCTCTCAGCCTCCGGAATGATCCTGAGTTCACCCAGCTCCAGCTTCAATTCCTCAGCACAGTCTGTATTGAGCTGCAGCTGGATGAAATTCCTGAAGGTGTAGTTATCGGGGACACTGAACGTCTCCCTGTCTTGCCGCACCCTGTAGGAAGAGCATCCCACTATCCTGCCTGGCTTTCCCACTGTTCTAACCGTGAAAAAGAGAAGGGAAGTATTACCCAAGATCAATCCAAGCCTCCGCCTCTCCTCAATGAACCCTCTCTGACACAAAGCATCAATAACCTACTCTATCTCTGGCTCACTCACACTATGACTGCTTTGCTTAAACATTGCCAAGTGGATAAGTACCCCGCAATCTGTGGCGTTCAGAAAGTCATCATTGGCCATGCTAACTTCTTTTAATTTCTTTTTCCTGCTGCGAACAATTGCTGTCAGTGATTTGCGACGAGCAGAATGTGCTGGGTCTGTCCATGTTCAGGGTAGATTTGAACCCATCCCTCCGTTCCTCAATATATTCCCCATTGTTCATTACAGAGCGTGACTGAGCTCGCGAAGAAGGGAAACCGAGCGGGCGCTTCCAAACTCCTCCTGGATCTGGTGATGGAGAGAGGCTCCGGGGCCCGGAAGGTGATGTGGGAATCCTTTGTGAAACTGCACCACCATTTACCGAAGCTGAGCAGAATATTGAATGAAATACGGGAGCGAGGTACGGTGTACAATACACTGTGTGTTACAGATGTAAATGCTGATGAGTTTACAGTATTACACAGAACAGACTTCATGCAGGTAAATCTGTTTGAACAGGTGACGGCCAGTTCGCCTACATGGACACTGAGCGGGATTTCTCTGAAGTGCCCAAACATCTGAAAGGTAAGTGATGGAACGGAAATCTGAAAGTCTGTATTTCACACTGAGAGTCTGAATACGTCTCTGTAGAGGCCTGTTTAGAGACTGTCAGTCTGGGAGACAGGTTTTTGTTGTTATTTCACACTGAGAGCCTGAATACGTCTCTTTAGAGGCCTGTTTAGAGACTGTCAGTCTGGGAGACAGGTTTTTGTTGTTATTTCACACTGAGAGTCTGAATACGTCTCTTTAGAGGCCTGTTTAGAGACGGTCAGAGTCTGGGAGACAGGTTTTTGTTGTTATTTCACTCTGAGAGTCTGAATACGTATCTTTAGAGGCCTGTTTAGAGACTGTCAGAGTCTGGGAGACAGTTTTTGTTGTTATTTCACACTGAGAGTCTGAATACATCTCTTTAGAGGCCTGTTTAGAGACTGTCAGAGTCTGGGAGACAGGTTTTTCTTGTTATTTCACACTGGGAGTCTGAATACGTGTCTGTAGAGGCCTGTTTAGAGACTGTCAGAGTCTGGGAGACAGGTTTTGTTGTTATTTCACACTGAGAGTCTGAATACGTGTCTTTAGAGGCCTGTTTAGAGACTGTCAGAGTCTGGGAGACAGGTTTTTGTTGTTATTTCACTCTGAGAGTCTGAATACATCTCTTTAGAGGCCTGTTTAGTGACTGTTAGAGTCTGAGAGACAGGTTTTGTTGCTGTGGCTGGAGGACACGAAGCAATTTGCATTTGTCACAACACCTTTTCTGTGGGGCCGAGTATCTGGAGATTTGACAAAACTGAAGCCAAACCATTCCAATTGGAACATCCAACTCCAGCAAGGGAAATCTCGCACCTCTGATCCAAAGTGGAGCCGAGATTTGTTGTTATTCCTCCATACGAACATGACATGGGAGCAGAATTCGGCCATTCAGCCATTCAGTCTGCTCCGCCAATCCATCATGGCTGATCCCCGATTCCACGCAACACCATACACCTGCCTTCTCGCCATATCCTTTGATGCCCTGACCGATCAGGAACTTCTGCCTTCATTACATCCATGGACTCGGCCTCCACTGCAGTCTGAGGCAGAGCCTTACAGACAGTCATTATTCTCTGGCTCAAAGAGTCCTCCTTACCTGTTGTAAAGGATCGCCCCTCAATTTTGAGGCCCTGGCCCCTAGTTCTGGATGCACCTGCCACAGGAAACATCCTTTCCACATCCACCCTATCTGGTCCTTTCAACATTCTGCAGGTTTAAAAGAGATTCCCTTGCATTCCTTAAAATTCCAGTGAGTACAGGCCCAAAGTTGCCAAAACACACCTCATATGTTAACTCCTTCATTCCCGGAATCATCCTCCTGAATCTCCTCGGGACTCTCTCTAATGACCACACATCTTTTCAGAGGTACTGAAAAGCTGTTGACAACACACCTGCAGTGCAGCCTGACTATACAGTCTTGTAAAGGCTCAGCATTTATATTCGATTCCCTTTTTTGCCACCTTTACCACAGACTCGACCTTTAAACTAATCTTCTGTGAGTTTTGCTCGAGGCTCCGATGTCCCTTTGAAGTCGCTCTGCACCTCTGATTCTTGGAACTTCTTCCTATTTAGTTAATAGTCCGCTCCTTTCACCAAAATGCATTATCATACATTTCCAACAATGAATTCCATCTGCCACCTTTTAGCCATTTTTTCCAATATGTCTCAGTCCTGTTGCAATCGCACTACCGACCCCTCCACCTATCTCTGTATCATCCGCAAACTTTACCACAAATACATACATTCAATCATCTAAATCATTGATAAACAATCTGAAAGTCAGCGGTCCCAATACTGATCCGTGCGGAACACCACCGGACACTGGCAGCCAACCAGAAAAGGCCCCTTTTATTCCCACTCGCTGTCTGCTGCCTGTCAGCAATTCCGCTGCACATACCAGTATCTTTCCTGTGACGCCATAGATTTTTATCTGGTTAGGCAGACTCATGTGCGGCAGCTTATCAAATGCCTTCTGAAAATCCAAGTAAATGGTATCCACTGACTGCTTTGTCCACCCTGCTTCTTACTTCCAGGATGAATTCCAACAGAAACCATGCTAACTTATATTGTCATTAGTCCCCAAGTACCTCAAAACCTCAAACTTAATAAGAGATTCCAACTCTTTCCCAGTCGCTGAGGTTTGGCTAACTGGCCTATAATTTCCCTTCTTTTGTCTTCCTCCCTTCTTAAAGAGTAGAGTGGCAATCGCAATCTTCCAGTCCTCCGGACCATGCCATAATAAAGTGATTCTTCAAAGATCATGACCAATCCAGTTGTCATCTCTTCAGCAACCTCTCTCAGATCTCTGGGATGCAGTCCATCTGGCCCAGGTGACTTTGCACCTTAAGAGTTTTCAGTATGCCGAGATGTTTTTCCTTTGTGATAGCAATGGCACTCACTGCTACTGCCTGTCACTCGCAGACTGCCAGCGTCTGGAACAGTGAAGATATATGCAGAGTGCACATTCTCCAGTGTTCCAGCATGGACTCTCACCTCCCTTTTAATCTTTATATAACTGAAAGAAAGTGTTTATTATCCTGCTTTATATTATTGGCTTTGCTGTCCTCATATTTCATCTTTTCCCTACTTATAGTTTTTTTAGATGACTATTGTTATCTTGTACGCCCTTTCCTCGGCTTTTATGCAATCCTTAACTTCCATTGTCACCCATGGTTGCCTACACGTGTCACTTGAGAACTTCTTCCTCCGTGGGCCGTATCCATCCTGCAACTTGAGACCTATTCCCAGAAGCTTCAGCCATCTCCGCTAGTATCCTTCTCCAATCTACCTGGGAAAGCTTCTCTCTTGTGCCTCTGTAATTCGCTTTATTCCATTGCGATACTGATACTGTAAGTTATGCTTCTCCCTCTCAAATGGTATTATGAATTCACTCATATTATGATCACTATCTCTTAATGGTTCTTTTACATTAAGCTCCCTCATAAGATCAGGGTTATTACACAACACCCAATCAAAGACAGCCTTTCACTGAGTTGTCTCAAGCACAAGCTGCTCTGAAACGCAATCGCGTGGGAATTCAATATATTCCCTCTCTTGCAATCTGATTCCTGACGTTCGTTTGACTTTCTTATTCCCCGTGCACATTGAAGTCCTTCATTACAACTGCGTCATTGGCTTTAACACACGCCTTTTCCAACTCCCTTTGCAATCTCAACCCCACACATTCGCTATTTTCAGGCCAATATAGGGTCCCTATAAAGCTTTTTTTTTTAACTCTTACAGTTTCCTATCTCCACCCACAAAGCTTCAACATTCTCTAACCCTATGTCACCTCTTTCTACAGATGTGATTCAACCTTGAACCAGCACAGCCACATCACCAACGCCTATGCCTTCCTGCCAGTCCTCTCGATAAGACGTAAATCTTTAAACGTTAAGCTCCCAGCTATGGTCTTCTTTCAGCCATGACTCAGTGATGCCCACGACATCATAATGACCAATCTCTAATTGCGCCAAAAGTTCGTCCACCTTATTCTGAATGTTCCGTGCATTTAAACACAAGGCGTTCAGTCCTGCATCTGCGCCTTTTTGAATGCTGTCTATGCAGTACAATTTAACAGTTTGCTCTCTCTGTATTTGAAAACATTCATTGGCTTGTCCACCCTAACATTCATCTTAAACCCATCATCTACTTGTGAAACTGCTGGTTCATCCACAGTTCTATTGTCCTAGTTCCGGTCCCCCGGCCATTTTAGGGTAAAACACTCCCAACAGCTCCAGTAAATCTGCCCATAAGAGTATTGGTCCTCATCGGATTCACATGCAACCCGTGCCTTTTGTACAGGTCCTACCTACCCCGGAAGTGGTCCCAATTATCCAGAAATCTGAATTCCTGCCCCCTGCTCCAAATGCTCTGCCACACATTTCTCTGCCACCTCATTCTATTCCTATTGCCACTGTCAGGTGGCAAAGGCAGCAATCCTGAGATCACTACTTTTGAGTTCCTGCTCCTCAGCTTTTTTCCTAACCCCCTGTGTTCTGTTTTCCAGACCTCCTCCCTTTTCCCTTCCCTACGTTGTTGTTACCAATGTTTGTCACAACTTCTGACTGCTCAACCTCCCTTCTCAGTATATTGTGAACGTGTCCAGAAACATTTCGGACAATGGCACCTGAGAGGCAAAGTGCCATCGGTGTCCACAGAATCGCCTGCCTGCCCTCCTGACTTTAGAGTTCCCCATTACCACTGCCATCCTCTTCAGTTTCCTGCTCTTCCGCACATCATCGGGGAATTGCCTGGGTTCATGTACCAGCTCCTCGGAGAATTAGAGACTGTAGACCAGTGCGGGGTGTGTCACATCGTGACTGGCTCAGCCTGGAAAAGGAAACAGAAATTATGTTCCTTTTCTGTGGCTCAGCACTGACAGCTTAATCCTAAAGGAGTGTCAAGAACATGGGTTCCATTGTGAGAGAAGTAAAAGTCAGTAGAGCAAGTAAATGCCCCCCTCCTCCACTGTTACCCTCTGCGGGGTTGCACAGTTCAGCAGAAGCTGAGCAGTGAAAGCAGTGAAACCACCCGCTCCACACAACACTCTCCTCTCCAGAATCACGTGTGCACTTGGTGCTCGCTGGAACACCGGGGAATCTGCAAACTACCAACAGAGGGGAGAGTGGAGCCTTTAACAGCGGATCTGAGTCAGATCAGAAATGTTCCTGGGCCGTCGTTCATTTTCAGACACTCTAATCTCTGATCACCCGATTTCACCCGAACAGTGTCTTTAACGAGTATATGTTGTATGCTCCATGTACATCAGATCAGGCATTGACAACCTATTTCTTTCCGTCATAAGATGTTCGAAGGAAACACATGGAGACTTTGCGGACACAAACTGAAACACTGAGAGTGAACACGATCCTGATGAGGGAGAAGGTGAAGGTTTTCCAGCTGGATGATCGATACGCTGAGCTCACGGTCATTTCTACTGTTCGAGATCGGAAACTGGTGGAACATGAGCTGCTGGCAAGAGGCAGAGATCACGAGGAGTGGAGAGAAAAAGATCTCCGTGGTAAGCTGGAAAAAATCCGTACTGATCAGTTATTCAAGAAGAGCTTTGTTCAAAAATTGCAAAGATACTTCTTTGGAAACAAATCAGGGATATCCGCAGCAGTGGCCGGAGTCCCAGGGATCGGGAAAACAACAATGGTACAAAAGATTGTTTATGACTGGGCCGCGGGGAAGATATACCAACAATTCCAGTTTGTCTTCAGTTTCAAATTCCGGGATTTAAACACCATTAACTGTAGAATAAACCTGAAAGAACTGATTCTGCATCATTACCCCTACTTTGGGAATATGCTGGGAGAGATCTGGAAACAGACAGAGGGACTGCTGTTCATATTCGATGGTTTGGATGAATTCAAGGACAAAATCAACTTTGTTGATCGTCGGAGAGACACAGAATCACAGTACGCAGATCCTGAATTCAAGTGCAAGGTGTCTGATATTGTGTACAGTTTAATCCAGGGCAAGCTGCTCCCAGGGTGTTCAGTGCTGGTGACCACCCGTCCCACTGCGTTACATTTATTGGAAAAGGCAGACATCAGTGTCTGGGCTGAAATCCTGGGATTTGTTGGTGAGGAACGGAAGGAATATTTCATCAGGTATTTTGAAGATCAGACGGTGGCGGAAGCTGTTTTCAAACATGTGGAGGAGAACGAGGTCCTGTATACCATGAGCTACAACCCCTCCTACTGCTGGATCCTTGCTCTGGCACTGGGCCCCTTCTTCACACAAAGAGTCAGGGACCCACTGCGTGTTCCCAAGACCATCACCCAACTGTACTCCTACTATATTTACAACATCCTGAAAAACCATGGCCGTGAGATTGAGAACCCGCGTGATGTGTTACTCGGGGTTGGTCAGATGGCCTTCAGAGGAGTTCACGAGAGGAAGATTGTGTTTACAGATGGAGATTTGATCAACTACAATCTGCAGCCTTCCCAGTTCCTGTCTGGGTTCCTGATGGAGCTTTTGGAGAGAGAGGATTCTGCCCGGAGCGTGGTGTACACATTCCCACACCTCACTATCCAAGAGTTTGTAGCTGCAGTCGCACAATTCCTGAATCCACATCCCGGGGATATCCTGAAATTCCTCACTGAAGCCCACAACACGACAGATGGACGATTTGAGGTATTTCTTCGTTTTGTTGCTGGTCTCTCCTCCCCAATGACAGCTCGGGGCCTGGAAGAGTTTCTGGGTCCATTTCCTCATCAAACAACCTGCCGGGTGATTGACTGGGTGAAGGAGGAGGTTCAACGCCAGAGTGGAAACACAGAGAGTGAAGCTGGTAAAAGGAGCCTCCTGAACACATTGCACTACCTGTTTGAGTCTCAGAATCGTGGACTGGCTCAGGCCGCACTGGAATCTGTGGAAATGCTTTCATTCAGTGGAATGACACTGACCCCGATGGACGGCGCGGTCCTGTCTCATGTCATCGGACTCTGTGATGCAATAAAACACCTGTACCTGGGGATCTGCCACATTCAGATTGAAGGAATACAGCGGCTGGGACCCGGGCTGTACAAGTGCCAGGATTTGAGGTAACTTGGTTTATCTCTCACTCTGAACTGTGAGACTGTCTCATTGTGTTGTTTCAATGTAAAGGGATTTCGGTAAATTTGTAGTAAATCAGATAGTGAAAAATTGTGACAAATGCCCAGGGGATCGGTCAGTAATTCCCCAAGGACGGGAGGGTTCTGAGGTTCCTTGTGAAGGGATGTTGGACACTTCATCAGATCAGTGAACAACGACTATTGGTTTAATGGTAGTAAATCACAGGAATGGCCGTGTTTCTCGCTGCCTGTGACACGTCCATTGACAATGTTCCTTCTCACTGTTACTGACACCCAGACCGACACTGATTGCAGCAGGTGGGTCAGAGATTCACACCCCCTTCCCGGTGAGGGAAAAGAGACCGTCAGCAGACTGTCCCAGTGAGGAAAGAAAGAAATACCATTGTGAGATTGTCCTCCCACTGCCATTCCCCGTGTGTGACTTTGCTCACTTCCAGATAGGCAAAGAGCGAGGGCGCATCTCCTCTGGGCCTCTGTTCAGACCCAACACACACGTAAAAAAATTTCTGCATCCTCTCATCTTGCAGGATTATCGTTTACCCTTGGAATCCTCCTGTGGGACCTCTCATCCCAAACCCCCTTCCATTCTTTGGAATCTCGCCCCCATCCCCATTTTCTCATCCTTCTGTGGGATGTCTTTTCCACACAACCCCACCCCATGAAATCTCTCCTCCCCATCCTCCTTCCTCCTGTGGGATCTCTCCTCCCCATCCCCCTTCCTCCTGTGGGATCTCTCTTCCCCATCTCCCTTTCATCCCGTGGGATTTCTCTTCCCCATCCCCCTTCCCAGTGTGGGATCTCTCCTCCCCATCCCCCATCCACCTGTGGGATCTCTCTTCCCCATCTCCCTTTCACCTCTGAGATCACTCTTACCCATCCCCCTTCCTTCTATGGATTCTCTTCCCCATCCCCCTTCCTCCTATGGGATCTCTCTCCCCCATTGACTTCTTCCTGTTGGATCTCTCTTTGGCATGCCCCATTGTCCTGTGGAATTTCTCTACCCATCCCTCTTCCCCCTGTGAGATTTCTCTTCCTAATCCCACATCCTCCTGTGGGAACTCTCTTCCACATCCCTCCTACTCCTGGCCAATCTCTCAACCCCTTCCCCCTTAATCCTGTTTAATCTCTCTCTATATCCCCCTTCCTCCCATGGGATCTCTCTTCCCATGCCTCATCCTGCTGTGGGATCTCTCTTCCACACTCCCATGCGGTCTGTGGGATCTCCCTTCCCCGTCCCCTTCTTCCTGTGGGGTCTCCCTTCCCCGTCCCCTTCTTCCTGTGGGATCTCTCTTCCCCATTCCCCTTCGTCCTGTGGGATCCCTCTTCCCCATCCCCCTTCCTCCTGTGGGTTCTCCCTACCCCATCCCCCTTCCTCCTTTGGGATCTCTCCTCCCTATCCCCATCTCGCCTGTGGGAACTCTCCTCCCCATAGAATCATAAAATCATAGAACACTACAGCACAGAAAACAAGCCATTCGGTCCTTCTAGTCTGTACCGAAACCTTATTCTGCTAGTCCCATTGACCTGCACCCAGTCCATAACCCTCCAGTCCTCTCCCATCCATGTATCTATCCAATTTATTCTTAAAGCTTAACAGTGAGTCCATATTTTCCACATCAGATGGCAGCTCGTTCCACACTCTCACCACCCTCTGAGTGAAGAAGTTCCTCCTAATGCTCCCCCCAAACCTTTCCCCTTTCACGCTGAAGCCATGTCTGCTCATATTTATCTCTCCTAATCTATGTGGAAAGAGCCTATTCGCATTTACCCTGTCTATACCCTCATAATATTGTAAACCTCTATCAAATCTCCCTTCATTCTTCTATGCTACAAGGAATAAAGTCCTAATCTGTTCAATCTTTCCTTGTAACTCAACTCCTGATGACCCGGCAACATCCTAGTAAATTTTCTCTGCACTTTATCAAACTTACTGATATCCTTCCTATAGTTAGGTGACCAGAACTGCACACAATACTCCAAATTTTGCCTCACCAATGTCTCATACAACCTCACCATAATATTCCAACTCCTATACTCAGTACTTTTATTTATGAATGCCAGGATGCCAAAAGCCTTCTTTACAGTCCTGTCCACCTGTGATGCCACTTTCAGGGAATTATGTATCAGAACCCCCAGCTCCCTCTGTTCCTCCGCTCTCTTCAGTGCCCTACTGTTTATCGTGTATGTCGTACCTTGATTTGTCCTTCCAAAATGGAACACATCACACTTGTCTGCATTAAATTCCATCTGCCATTTTCTGGCCCATTCTTCCAGTTGGTTCAGATCCCTCTGCAAGCTTTGAAAGCCTTCCTCGCTGTCCACAACACCTCTATCTTAGTGTCATCCACAAACCTGCTCATCCAATTTATCACATTATCATCTACATCATTGATATAGACAACAAACAACGATGGTCCCAGCACAGATCCCTGAGACACACCACTAGTCACAGGCCTCCAGTCTGAGAAGCAATCATCCAATACCACTCTCTGTCTTCTCCCACACAGATAATTCGAATCCAGTTTACAACCTCTCCATGGATACCTAGTGTCTGGACCTTTAGAACTAACTTATTACGTGGGACCTTGTCAAAGGCCTTACAAAAGTCAATGTAGACAACATCCACAGCCTTGCCTTCATATGCATTCTTGGTAACCTCTTCGAAAAACTACAGGATTCATTAAACACAATCTACCACACACAAATTCATGCTGACTATCTTTAATCAGCCCTTGGCTGTCCAAATCCTTGTATATCCGATCTCTCAGAAAACCTTCCAATAATTTACCTACTACTGATGTCAGGCTCACTGGCCTGTGTTACGTATTCAGGCAACAATAAATATATGAGTTCGGCAAGGGTTTCTTATAACAATCAACACGTTTATTAAACACAGAAAACAAACACCCCAAAAGTAAACAAACACTACCGTAACCGGAAACAGCTGCTGAGCGGCTGTTCAAACAGTTCGTAAAGTGATATTCCAGAAACAGTTCTTTAAAGTGGTATTGCCAAAAGTTCGATATGCTCACAGTCCATCTAAAAGGAGAGACTTTTAAGACGATTTAGGTTCTCTTTCACGTCGTTTGCTTCGATCCCCGACGTCGAACTTCCCACGAAGAATTCACGAAACAGAACGGCTTAAAGGCACTGACCTTTCCTTCTCCACTACCTTCAATCCTTTCTAGTTAAACCTAGGAATTAACAAGAAGATAGTCAATGAAATCCTTCCAAATAAGGATCAAACAAAGGTCGCCCCCGTTTCACCGTAGAAAGCGATTCTCCTCGATCTTCACTCTCCACTAATTCCGAACTAGCAGAATCGTAAAGAACCTGCTGGCAATGACCTCTTAAACTTTAGGCATTAAATAAAAACTTCATCCTTCAGCTAAACTGCGTCATCACTTCAAACACGCAGTGGCATGAAATCAACCTGGCAAATCCAGCCACGAACTGCCCCTCCTCACAGGGTGGGGTCTACCTTTTATAACCTGTAAAAAAAAAACCATCACATGATCTCTACTGGCGGGAAAATGACGTCATTCCACCATCACAAGACCATCACCTCAAGACCAGCACAGCTTCAAACCCAGTCACGTGACAAGGGCTCCACTGTCATGTGTCACGAGTACATAACACCTGTAATTGCCTGGTGTACTTTAGGAGCCTTTTTCAAACAACGGAAGAACATGAGCTACCCTCCTATCCTCCGGCACCGCACCCGTGGCTGAGGACATTTTAAGTATTTCTGCCAGGGCCCCTGCAATTTCTACATTAGTCTCTCTCAAGATCCGAGAAAATATCAAGTCAGGCCCGGAGATTTATCTACCTTTATTCACTGTAAGGCAGCAAGCAGCTCCTCCTCTTTAATCTCTATATGTTCCATGACACTACTGTTGGTTTCCCTTAATTCTATATCCGCTATGCCAGTTTCCTGAGTAAACACTGACACAAAAAACTGTTTAAGATCTCCCCCATCTCGTGAGGCTCCAACATAGACAACCACTCTGATCTTCCAGGGGACCAATTTTGTCCTTTACTATCCTTTTACTCTTAAATTACTTGAAGAAACCCTTTGGGTTTACCTTCATATTATCTGCCAAAGCAACCTCATGTCTTCTTTTTGCTTTCCTGATTTCCTTCTTTAATATTACCTTACATTTTCTATACACTTCAAGTACCTCATTTGTCCCTTGTTGCCTATACCTGCTAAACACCTGCTTAACCACATCGCCAATATCCGTTGAAAACCAAGGTTCCCTCTGCCTGTTAACTTTGCCTTTATTCCTGGCAGGAACATGCAGACTCTGCGCTCTCAAAATTTCACCCTTGAAGGTGTTCCACTTACTGAACACATCCTTGCCAGAAAACAACTTATTCCAATCCACTTTTCCCAGATCCTCTCTCATTTCCACAAAATTGGCCCTTCTCCATTTTAGAACCTTAACTGGTGGACCAGTCCTATCCTGATCCAAAATTATCTTGAAACTAATGACATTATGGTGACTGGACCAAAAATGTTTGCTTAAAGATACTGCTGTCACCAGACCAGTCTGGTTCCCTAATAGGAGATCAGGTACTGCACCCTCTCTCGTTGGTACCTCAACATATTGATTTAGAAAACTTTCCTGAACATATTTGATAAACTCCACGCCATCTGACTCTTTCTCAGAGTGGGCGTCCCCATCAATATGCGGAAAGTTAAAATCCCCTTCTATTACAACTTTCTGTTTCTGACATTGGTCTGCTACCTCTCTACAGATTTGCTCCTCCAATTCTCTCTGCCTATTGGGCGGTCTATAATACAACCCTATTAGTGTGGTCACACCTTTCCCGTTCCTCAGCTCCACCCATATGGCCTCTGTAGACGAACCCTCTGGGCTCTCCCGTCTACACACAGCTGTGATATTCTCCCTGACTGGTAATGCCACTCCATCCCCTTTCATCCCTCCCCCCTATCACATCTGAAACAATGGAAACCCAGAACATGAAGCTGCCAGTCCTGCCCCTCCTGCACACCAAGTCTTAAAATAGCAATAATGTCAAAATTATCATGTGCCAATCCACGCCCTAAACTCATCGGCCTTACCTACAATACTCCTTGCATGGAAATAGATGCACCTGAGAACATTTCTATCACGTACACACCTTTGATATCTGCCTATACAAGCAGTCATTGCATGACCCTTACCCTCCACCACCTCACTATCTGCTCTCGCACTCTACCCCCTCCACCTACAATCTAGTTTAAAACCCCCGGAGCAGAACTTGCTAAGCTACGGGCAAGGATATTAGTCCCCTCCAGTTCAGGTGCAACCTGTCCAATTCAAACTGGTCGCACCTCCCCTGGAAGAAATCCCAATTGTCCAGAACCATGAACTCCTCCTTCATGCACCATCTCCTCAGCCACGTATTTAGCTGCATTATCTTCCTATTTCTAGCCTCACTAGCACACGGCACAGTTAGCAATCCACCTGTGTGATCTCGCGTTCCCAACGCCCTTTCATCCTCTGGGCTCTCTGTTCCCACTCCCCCTTCCTTCCAACAGTTGGATCTCTCCTCAGCATCCACCTTCCTCCTGTGGGATCTCTCATTCCCATCCCCCTTCCTTCTGTGGGATCTCTCAGTACCATCCCCCTTCCTGCCGTGGAATCTTTCTTCCCCATCCCCCTTCCTTCTGTTGGATCGCTCATCCCCATACCCCTTCCTCCTGTGGGTTCTCTCATCACCAGCTCCCTTCCTCCTGATGAATTTCTCTTCCCCATCCCCATTCCTAAAGTGGAATCTCTCTTCTCCACACCCCATGCTCCTGTAGGATCTCTCTTCCGCATCCCATTTCACCCTCTGGGGCCTCTGTTCCCATCCCACTTCCATCTGTGGGATCTCACTTCCCCATCAACTTCCTGCTGTTGGATCTCTCTTCCGCATCCCCCTTCCTCCTGTGGCATTTAACCTCCCCACCCATTTCTTCCTGTGGGATCTCTCTTCCCTATCCCATTTCCTACTGTGGGTTCCCCATCCCACTTCCTCCCGTAGCATTTATTTTCCCCATCCCTCTCCCTCCTATGTGATCTCTCCTACTCATCCCCCAACCTCCTGTATGATCCCGCTTCCCCACCCACTTCCTTCTGTTTCGTTTCTCGTCCCCATCCCCATCATCCTATGGGATCTCTATTCCCCATTTCCCTTCCTTCTGTGAGATCTCTCTTCCCCATCCCACTTCCTCCTGTGGGACCTCTCTTCCCAATCCCCCTTCCTCCTGTGGGATCTCTCTTCCACATCCCCCTTCCTCCGGTGGGATTGCTTTTCCCCCTCCCCTTTCCTCCTGTGGGATCTCTCTTCCCCTTCCCACATCCTTCTGTGGGATATCCCTTCCGCATCTTCCCGCCTGAGTGAACTCTCCTCCCCACACCCCTTCATAGAATCATAAAATCATAAAACACCAGCACACAGAAAACAAGCCATTCGGCCCTTCTGCTCTGTGCTGAAACTTTATTCCACTTGTCCCATTGACCTGAACCCAGTCTATAACCTTCCAGACCTCTCCCATCCATGTATCTATCCAATTTATTCTTAAAGCTTAAGAGTGAGTCCACATTTTCTACATCAGATGGCAGCTCGTTCCACACTCTCACCACATTCTCAGTGAAGAATTTCCCCCGATACCTTTCTCCTTTCACCCCGAAGCCAAGTCCTCTTGTAATTTATCTCACCTAATCTATGTGGAAAGAGCCTATTCACATTTACCCTGTCTATACCCCTCAGAGTTTTGTAAACCGCTTTGAAATATTCCCGCATTCTTCTATGCTCCAAGGAATAAAGTCCTAACCTGTTCAATCTTTCCTTGTAACTCAACTCCTGAAGACCCGGCAACATCCTAGTAAATCTTCTCTGCACTCTTTCAATCTTACTGATATCCTTCCTATAGTTCAGTGACCAGAACTGCACAGAATACTCCAGATTTGGCCTTACCGATGTCCTATACAACCTCAACATAACATTCCAACTCCTATACTCAGTACTTTGAGTTATGAATGCTAGGATGCCAAAAGCCTTCTTTACAACCCTGTCCACCTGTGACGCCACTTTCAGGGAATTATGTATCTGAACTCCCAGATCCCTTTGACCCTCCGCACTCCTCATTGCCCTACCAGTTTCTGTGTATGTCTTACCTTGATTTGTCCTTCCGAAATGCAACACCTCACACATTTCTGTATTAAAGTGGTGAATAGTGGTGTGCCTCAGGGATCTGTACTGGGTCCAATGTTGTTTGTCATATACATTAATGTTCTGGATGAAGGAATGGTAAATTGGATTAGGAAATATGCAGATAATACTCAGATAGTTGACGTTGTGGATAATGAAGGTTTTCAAATCTTGTTGTTCAAAGATTTAGGCCACTGCGAAGAGTGGGCTGAAAGATGGTATATGGAGTTTAATGTTGATATGTGTGAGGTGATACATTTTGGTAGGAATAATCCAAAAAGGACATATATAGTAAATGGTAGGGCACTGAGGAATGCAGTAGAACAGTGATCCAGGAATAATGGTGCATAGTTCCCAGAAGGTTGAATCTCATGTGGATAGGGTGGTGCAGAAAACTTTTGGTATGCTGGTCTTTATAAATCAGAGCATTGAGTATAAGAGTTGGGATGTAATGTTAAAATTGTACAAGGCATTGTTAATACCAAATTTGGAGTATTGTGTACAGTTCTGGTCACCTAATTATAGGAAAGATGTCAACAAAACAGAGAGAGTATAGAATAAATTTACCAGAATGTTACCTGGGTTTCAGCACCTACGTTACAGGGAAAGATTGAACAAGTTAGGTCTTTATTCTTCGGAGCATAGAAGGATGAGGGGGGACTTGAAAGAGGTATTTAAAATTATGAGGGGGATACATAGAGTTGATGTAGATAGTCTTTTTCCATTCAGAGTAGGGGAGAATCGAACAAGAGGGAATGAGTTGAGAGTGAAAGGGCAAAAGTTTAGGGGTAACACAAGGGAGAACTTCTTTACTCAGAGAGTGGTAGCTATGTGGAATGAGCTTCCAGTCGATGTGGTAGAGGCAGGTTCAATTTTGTCATTTAAAAAGAAATGGATAGGTATATGGACAGGAAAGGAATGGAATGGGGGGTTATTGGCTGAGTGCAGGTAGGTGGGGCTAGGTGAGAGTAAGCATTCGGCACAGACCAGAAAGGCTGAGATGGTCTGTTTCCGTGCTGTGATTGTTATATTGTTAAATGTCATACGTCATAAATTCCATCTGCCATTTTTTGGCTCATTTTTCCAGTTGGTCCAGATCCCTCTGCAAGCTTTGAAAGCCTTCCTCGCTCTCCACAACGCCTCCAATCTTAGTGTCATCAGCAAACCTGCTGATCCAATTTATCACATTATCATCTAGATCATTGATACAGACAACAAACAACAATGGTCCCAGCACAGATCCCTGAGACACACCACCAGTCTGTGAAACAATCATCCACTACCACTCTCTGTCTTCTCTGACACAGCCAATTTCAAATCCAGTTTACAACCTCTCCATGGATACCTAGTGTCTGAACATTTTGAACTAACTTATTACGTGGGACCTTGTCAGAGGCCTTACAAAAGTCCATGTAGACAACATCCACAGCCTTTCCTTCATATGCATTCTTGGTAACCTCTTCGAAAAACACTACAGGATTCATTAAACACAATCTACCACATACAAAGCCATGTTGACTATCGTTAATCAGCCCTTGGCTGTCCAAATCCTTGTATATCCGATCTCTCAGAACAACTTCTGATAATTTACCTAGTACTGATGTCAGGCTCACTGGTCTGTAATTACCTGGTGTACATTTGGAGCCTTTTTCAAACAACGGAACAACATGAGCTACCCTCCAATCCTCCGGCACCGCACCCCTGGCTGAGGATATTTTAAATATCTCTGCCAGGGCCCCTGCAATTTCTACATTAGTCTCTCTCAAGATACGAGGGAATATCATGTCAGTTCCGGGGGATTTATCTACCTTTATTCGCTGTAAGGCAGCAAGCAGCTCCTCCTCTTTAATCTCTATATGTTCCATGACACTGCTGCTTGTTTGCCTTCATTCCATACCCGCTATGGCAGTTTCCTGAGTAAACACTGACGCAAAAAAACTGTTTAAGAACTCCCCCATCTCGTGAGGCTCCAACATAGACGACCACTCTGATCTTCTAGGGGACCAATTTTATCCTTAAAATCCTTTTACTGTCAATATACTTGTAGAAACCCTTCGGGTTTACCTTAGCATTATCTGCCAAAGCAACCTCATGTCTTCTTTTTGCCTTCCTGATTTCCTTCTTTAGTATTTGCTTACATTTTCTATACTCTTCAAGTACCTCATTTGTTCCTTGTTTCCTATAGCTGCTAAACACCTACTTAAGCAGATCGCCAATATCCCTTGAAAACCAAGGTTCCCTCTGCCTGTTAACTTTGCCTTTAATCCTGGCAGGAACATGCAAACTCTGCACTCTCAAAATTTCACCCTTGAAGGCGTTCCACTTACTGAACACATCCTTGCCAGAAAACAACTTATCCCAATCCACTCTTCTCAGATCCTCTCTCATTTCCACAAAATTGGCCCTTCTCCAATTCAGAACCTTAACTGGTGGACCAGTCCTATCCTTATCCATAATTATCTTGAAATTAATGACATTATGGTCACTGGACCCAAAATGTTCACCGACACATACTTCTGTCACCTGACCTGTCTGGGTCCGTAATAGGAGATCAGGTACTGCACCCTCTTTCGTTGGTACCTCAACATATTGATTTAGAAAACTTTCCTGAACACATTTGACAAACTCCACACCATCTAACCCTTTCTCAGAGTGGGAGACCCCGTCAATATGTGGAAAGTTAAAATCCCCTAACGATTACAACTTTCTGTTTCTTATATTGATGTACTACCTATCTACAGATTTGCTCCTCCAATTCTCTCTGACTATTGGGCGGTCTATTATACAACCCTATTAGTGTGCTCACACATTTCCCGTTCCTCAGCTCCACCCATATGGCCTCTGTAGAAAATCCCTCCATCTACCCACAGCTGTGCTATTCTCCGTGAATCGTCATGCCACTCCTTCCCCTTTCATCCCTACCCCCATCACCTCTGAAACAACGGAACATGAAGCTGGCCCTTTAAAAAAATATAAAAGTGGATAATTCTCCGGATCCTGACAGGATATTCCCCAAGACCATGAGGGAGGTTAGTGCAGAAATAGCAGGGGCTCTGACAGAAATATTTCAAATTTCATTAGAAACAGGGATGGTGCCGGAGGATTGGCGTATTGCTCACGTGGTTCCATTGTTTAAAACGGGTTCTAAGAGTAAACCTAGCAATTAAAGGCCTGTCAGTTTGACATCAGTGGTTGGTAAATTAATGGAAAGTATTCTTAGAGATGGTATATATAATTATCTGGATAGACAGGGTCTGATTAAGAACAATCAACATGGATTTGTGCGTGGAAGGTCATGTTTGACAAATCTGATTGAATTTTTTTAAGGGGTTACGAGGAAATTTGACGAGGGTCAAGCAGTGGATATTGTCTATATGGACTTCAGCAAGGCCTTTGACAAGGTTCTGCACAAAAGTTTAGTCAAGACGATTCAATCGTTAGGTATTAATATTGAATTAGTAAAATGGATTCAACAGTGGCTACATGGGAGATGCCAGAGAGTAGTGGTGGATAACAGTTTGTCAGGTTGGAGGCCGGTGACTAGTGGTGTGCCTGAGGGATCTGTATTGGGTCCAATGTTGTTTGTCATATACATTAATGATCTGGATGATGGGGTGGTAAATTGGGTTAGTAAGTATGCAGATGATACTAAGGTAGGTGGTGTTGTGGATATTGAAGAAGGTTTAATAACTCTGCAGAGATATTTAGGTCACTTAGAAGAGTGGGCTTAAAGATGACAGATGGAGATTAATGCTGATAAGTGTGAGGTGCTACATTTTAGTAGGAATAATCCAAATAGGACATACATGGTAAATTATAGGGCATTGAAGATTGCAGTAGAACTGAGTGATCCAGGAATAATGGTGCATAGTTCCCAGAAGGTTGAATCTCATGTGGATAGGGTGGTGAAGAAAACTTTAGGTATGCTGGCCTTTGTAAACCAGGGAATTGAGTATAGGAGTTGAGATGTAATGTTAAAATTGTACAAGGCATTGGTAAGGCCGAATTTGGAATACTGTGTACAGTTCTGGTCGCTGAATTATAGGAAAGATATCAACAAAATAGAGAAAGTATAGTGACGATTTAATTGAATGTTACCTGGGTTTCAGCACCTAAGTTACAGGGAAAGATTGAACAAGTTAGGTCTTTATACTTTGGAGCTTAGAAGGTTCAGAGGGGACTTGAAAGAGGTATTTCAAATTATGAGGGGGGTAGATAGAGTTGACGTGGATAGGCTCTTTCCATTGAGAATAGGGGAGATTCAAACAAGAGGACATGAGTTGAGAGTTAGGGGGCAAACGTTTCAGGGTAACACAAGCGGGAATTTCTTTACTCAGAGAGTGGTAGCTGTGTGGATCTTCCAGTAGAAGTGGTAGAGGCAGGTTCAGTATTGTCATTTAAAGTAAAATTGGATAGGTATATGGACAGGAAAGGAATGGAGGGTTATGGGCTGAGTGCGGGTCAGTGGGACTGGGTAAGAAAATGCGTTCGGCACGGACTAGAAGGGCCGAAATGGGCTGTTACCATGCTGTAATTGCTATATGGTTATGTAGTTATTAGTCCTGCCCCTCCTGCAACCAAGTCTTACTAATAGCAATAATGTCGAAATCATCATGTGCCAATCCACAACCGAAACTCATCTGCCTTACACACAATACTCCTTGCATTGAAATAGATGCAACTGAGAACATTTCTATCACATACGATTCATTGATATCTGTCTATACAAGCAGTCCTCGCATGACCCTTATCCTCCTCCACCTCACGATCTAATCTAACAATCTGGTTCCCGTCCCACTGTGATCTAGTATAAAACCCCCGGAGCAGAACTTGCTCACCTACCGGCAAGGATGTTAGTCCCCTCCAGTTCAGGTGTAAACTATCCAATTCAAACAGGCCCCACATCCCCTGGAAGAAAGCCGAATTGTCCAGAAACATGAACCCCTCCCTCATGCACCATCCCCTCAGCCATGTATTTAGCTGCATTATCTTCCTACTTCTAGCCTCAGTAGCACATGGCACGGGTAGCAATCCACCGGTGGGATCTCGCTTCTACATCCCCCTTCGTCCTGTGCGATATCCCTTCCCTATCCGGCATCCTCCTGTGGGATCTCTCCCCCAACCCCTCCCTCCTGTGGGTTCTCTCTTGCCCATCCCCTTCCTCCTGTGGGATCTCTCTTGCCCATCCCCATTCCTCCTCTGGGAACTCTCTTCCCCTTTCCCCTTCCTCCTGTGGAAACTCTCTTCCCAATCCCCTTCCTCCTTTGGGATCTCTCTTGCCCATCCCCCTTCCTCCTGTGGGATCTCTCTTCCACATCCTCCATCCTGCTCTGGGATCTCTATTCCCCATCCCCCATCCTCCGGTGGTATTTCTCTCTCCCACCCCCCTTCCTCCTGTGGGTTCTCTCTACACCATCCCCCTTCCCTCTGTGGGATCCCTCTTCCCCATCCCCAGTCCTCCTGTGGGATCTTTCTTACCCATCCCCCTTCCTAATCTGGGAACACTCTCTTCGCCATACCACTTCCTCCTGTGGGATCTCTCTTCCCTATCCCCCTATGCGATCTCTCTTCCCCATCCCCCTTCCTCCTCTGGGATCTCTTCCCCATCCCCCTTCCTCCTGTGGGATCTCTCTTCCCCATCCCATTCCTCCTGTAGGATCTCTCATCCCCAAACCTACTCCTTCTCTGGCATTTCTCTCCCCCATCCCCCTTCCTCCTGTGGATTCTCTTATCGAGATCCCCAGCCCCCTTCCGACAGTGGGATCTCTCTTCCACATCAGTCTTCCTACTGTGGGATATCACTTCCCCATCTCCATCCCTTCACTGGGATCTCTCACCCACATCCCCCTTCCACCTGTGGGATCCCTCTTCCCATTCCCATTTCCTCCTGTGTGATCTCTCTTCACCATCCACCTTATTCTGTGGGATCTCTCTTCCCCATCCCCCTTCCTCCTGTGGGATCTCTCTTCCCGATCCCCCTTATAACTGTGGGATCTCTCTTACCCATCTCACTTCCTTATCTGGGATATCTCTTCCACATCCCCCTTCCTAATCTGGGAACACTCTCTTCGCCATACCCCTTCCTCCTGCAGGAGCTCTCTTCCCCATCCCCTTCCTCTTGTGGAATCTCTTAACCACCCCCTTCCTCCTGTGGGATCTCTCCTTCCCCATCCCTCCACCTTCTCAGGGATTTCTCTCCACATTCCACCTTCGTCCTGTGGTTTATATCTTCCCCATCCACTTTTCGCCGGTGGTATCTCTCTCTCCCATCTCCCTTCCTGGGGGAAATCTCTTCGCTATCCCCCTTATTCCTGTAGGATCTCACTTCCCCATTCCCTTCCTCCTGTGGGATCTCTCCTCCCCATCCCCCTTCCTAATGTAGGATCTCTCATCCCCAAACCTCCTTCTTCTCTGGCATTTCTCTCCCCCATCCCCCTTCCTCTTGTGGATTCTCTTATCTAGATCCCCAGCCCACTTTCTGCTGTGCGATATCTCTTCCGCATCCTGCTTCCTCCAATGGGATAACTCTTCAGCATTCCCCTTCCTACTGTGGGATCTCTCTTCCACATCAGTCTTCCTCCTGTGTGATCTCTCTTCACCATCCCCCTTATTCCTGTGGGACCTCACTTCCCCATCACCCTTCCTCCTGTGGGATCTCTCTTCTCCATCCCACTTCCTCCTGGGAGATCTCTCTTCCCCATCCCCCTTATTCCTGTGGGATCTTCTTTACCCATCTCCCTTCCTTATCTGGGATATCACTTCCACATCCCCCTTCCTCCCCTGGGAACACTCTCTTCGCCATAACCCTTCCTCCTGTGGTATCTCTGTTCCCCATCCCCCTTCTTCCTCTGAGATCTCTCTTCTCCATCCCCCTTCCTCCTGTGGGATCTCTCTTCCCCATCCCCCTTCCTCCTGTAGGATCTCTCATCCCCAATCCACCTCCTTCTCTGCCATTTCTCACCCCCATCTCCCTTCCTCTTGTGGATTCTCTTATCTAGATCCCCAGCCCACTTTCTCCAGTGGGATCTCTCTTCCGCATCCTGCTTCCTCCTACGGGATAACTCTTCACCATCCCCCTTCGTCCTGTGCGATATCCCTTCCCTATCCGGCATCCTCCTGTGGGATCTCTCCCCCAACCCCTCCCTCCTGTGGGATCTCTCTTGCCAATCCCCTTCCTCCTGTGGGATCTCTCTTGCCCATCCCCCTTCCTCCTGTAGGATCTCTCTTCCCCATCCCCTTCCTCCTGTGGGATCTTGCTTGCCCATCCCCATTCCTCCTGTGGGATCTCTCTTCCACATCCTCCATCCTGCTCTGGGATCTCTATTCCCCATCCCCCATCCTCCGGTGGTATTTCTCTCTCCCACCCCACTTCCTCCGGTGGGTTCTCTCTACACCATCCCCCTTCCCTCTGTGGGATCCCTCTTCCCCATCCCCAATCCCCCTGTGGGATCTTTCTTACCCATCCCCCTTCCTAATCTGGGAATACTCTCTTCGTCATACCCCTTCCTCCTGTGGGATCTCTCTTCCCTATCCCCCTAGTTCCTCAGCGATCTCTCTTCCCCATCCCCCTTCCTCCTCTGGGATCTCTTCCCCATCCCCCTTCCTCCTGTGGGATCTCTCTTCCCCATCCCCTTCCTCCTGTAGGATCTCTCATCCCCAAACCTACTCCTTCTCTGGCATTTCTCTCCCCCATCCCCCTTCCTCCTGTGGATTCTCTTATCGAGATCCCCACCCCCCTTCCGACAGTGGGATCTCTCTTCCACATCAGTCTTCCTACTGTGGGATATCACTTCCCCATCTCCATCCCTTCACTGGGATCTCTCACCCACATCCCCCTTCCTCCTGTGGGATCCCTCTTCCCATTCCCATTTCCTCCTGTGTGATCTCTCTTCACCATCCATCTTATTCTGTGGGATCTCTCTTCCCGATCCCCCTTATAACTGTGGGATCTCTCTTACCCATCTCCCTTCCTTATCTGGGATATCTCTTCCACATCCCCCTTCCTAATCTGGGAACACTCTCTTCGCCATACCCCTTCCTCCTGCAGGAGCTCTCTTCCCCATCCCCTTCCTCTTGTGGAATCTCTTAACCACCCCCTTCCTCCTGTGGGATCTCTCCTCCCCATCCCCCTTCCTCCTGTAGGACCTTCCTTCCCCATCCCTCCACCTTCTCAGGGATTTCTCTCCACAGTCCACCTTCGTCCTGTGGTTTATATCTTCCCCATCCACTTTTCGCCGGTGGTATCTCTCTCTCCCATCTCCCTTCCTGGGGGAAATCTCTTCGCTATCCCCCTTATTCCTGCAGGATCTCACTTCCCCATTCCCTTCCTCCTGTGGGATCTCTCCTCCCCATCCCCCTTTCTCATGTAGGACCTCACTTCCCCATAACCCTTCCTCCTGTGGGATCACTGTTCCCCATCCCCCTTCTTACTCTGCGATCTCTCTTCTCCATCCCCCTTCCTCCTGTGGGATCTCTCTTCCCCATCCCCCTTCCTAATGTAGGATCTCTCATCCCCAAACCTCCTTCTTCTCTGGCATTTCTCTCCCCCATCCCCCTTCCTCTTGTGGATTCTCTTATCTGGATCCCCAGCCCACTTTCTGCTGTGCGATATCTCTTCCGCATCCTGCTTCCTCCAATGGGATAACTCTTCAGCATTCCCCTTCTTACTGTGGGATCTCTCTTCCACATCAGTCTTCCTCCTGTGTGATCTCTCTTCACCATCCCCCTTATTCCTGTGGGACCTCACTTCCCCATCACCCTTCCTCCTGTGGGATCTCTCTTCTCCATCCCACTTCCTCCTGGGAGATCTCTCTTCCCCATCCCCCTTATTCCTGTGGGATCTTCTTTACCCATCTCCCTTCCTTATCTGGGATATCACTTCCACATCCCACTTCCTCCCCTGGGAACACTCTCTTCGCCATAACCCTTCCTCCTGTGGGATCTCTCTTCCCCATCCCCCTTCCTCCTGTAGGATCTCTCATCCCCAATCCACCTCCTTCTCTGCCATTTCTCACCCCCATCTCCCTTCCTCTTGTGGATTCTCTTATCTAGATCCCCAGCCCACTTTCTCCAGTGGGATCTCTCTTCCGCATCCTGCTTCCTCCTACGGGATAACTCTTCACCATCCCCCTTCCTACTGTGGGATCTCTCTTCCACATCAGTCTTCCTCCTATGTGATCTCTCTTCACCATCCCCCTTATTCCTGTGGGATCTCTCTTCCCCATCCCCCTTCCTCCTGTGTGATCTCTCTTCACCATCCCCCTTATAACTGTGGGATCTCTCTTACCCATCTCCCTTCCTTATCTGGGATGTATCTTCCTCATCACACTTCCTCCTCTGGGATCTCTCTTGCCCATCCCCCTTCCACCTGCGGGAGCTCCCTTCCCAATCCACTTCCTCCTGTGGGATCTCTTCCCCATCCCGCTTCCTCCTGTGGGATCTCCCTTCCCCATCCCCTTCCTCCTGTGGGATCTCACCCCAATCCCACTTCCTCCTGTGGGATCTCTCTTCCCAATGCCCTTATTCCTGTGGGATCTCTCTTCCCCATCCCCCTTCCTCCTATAGGACCTCCCTTCCCCATCCCTCCTCCTTCTCAGGGATTTTTCTCCACAGTCCATCTTCCTCATGTGGTTTATATCTTCCCCATCCACTTTCCTCTGGTGGTATCTCTCCTTCCATCTCCCTTCCTCCTGGGGGAAATCTCTTCACTATCCCCCTTATTCCTGTAGGATCTCTGTTCCCCATCCCCCTTACTCCTGTGAGATCTCTCTTACATCTCCCTTCCTCCTGTGTGATCTCTCTTCACCATCCCCCTTATAACTGTGGGATCACACTTACCCATCTTCCTTCCTTATCTGGGATGTATCTTCCTCATCACCCTTCCTCCTCTGGGATCTCTCTTCCCCATCCCCTTCCTCCTGTGGGATCTCTTCCCCATCCCCTTCCTCCTGTGGGATCTCTCTTGCCCATCCCCCTTCCTCCTGTAGGATCTCTCTTCCCCATCCCCTTCCTCCTGTGGGATCTTGCTTGCCCATCCCCCATCCTGCTCTGGGATCTCTCTTCCCCATCCCCCTTCCTCCGGTGGTATCTCTCTCTCCCACCCCCTTCCTCTGTGGGTTCTCTCTACACCATCCCCCTTCCCTCTGTGGGATCTCTCTTCCCCATCCCCAATCCTCCTGTGGGATCTCTCTTCCCCATCCCCCTTATTCCTGTGGGATCTTTCTTACCCATCTCCCTTCCTTATCTGGGATATCTTTTCCACATCCCCCTTGTTCCTGTGGGATCTCTCTTCCCCATCCCCTTCCTCCTGTAGGATCTCTCATCCCCAAACCTACTCCTTCTCTGGCATTTCTCTCCCCCATCCCCCTTCCTCCAGTGGATTCTCCTATCGAGATCCCCAGCCCCCTTCCTATAGTGGGATCTCTCTTCCACATCAGTCTTCCTACTGTGGGATATCACTTCCCCATCTCCATCCCTTCTCTGGGATCTCTCACCCACATCCCCCTTCCTCCTGTGGGATCCTTCTTCCCATTCCCCTTTCTGTTGTAGGATCTCTCTTCCCGATCCCCCTTATAGCTGTGGGATCTCACATTCCCCTTCCACCTTATTCTGTGGGATCTCTCTTCCCCATCCCCCTTCCTGTTGTGGGACCTCTCTTCCCGATCCCCCTTATAGCTGTGGGATCTCTCTTACCCATCTCCATTCCTTATCTGGGATGTATCTTACTCATCGCCCTTCCTCCTCTGGGATCTCTGTTGCCCATCCACCTTCCTCCTGGGGGATCTCTACACCACCCCCCTTCCTCCTGTGGGATCTCTCTTCCCAATGCTCTTATTCCTGTGGGATCTCTCTTCCCAATCCCCCTTCCTCCTGTAGGACCTTCCTTCCCCATCCCTCCTCCTTCTCAGGGATTTCTCTCCATAGTCCACATTCGTCCTGTGGTTTATATCTTCCCCATCCACTTTTCGCCGGTGGTATCTCTCTCTCCCATCTCCCTTCCTCCTGGGGGAAATCTCTTCGCTATCCCCCTTATTCCTGCAGGATCTCACTTCCCCATTCCCTTCCTCCTGTGGGATCTCTCATCCCCATCCCCCTTCCTCCTGTGGGATCTCTCTTCTCCATCCCACTTCCTCCTGTGAGATCTCTCTTCCCCATCCCCCTTCCTCCTGTAGGATCTCACTTCCCCATTCCCTTCCTCCTGTGGGATCTCTCCTCCCCATCCCCCTTCCTCCTGTGGGATCTCTCTTCTCCATCCCACTTCCTCCTGTGAGATCTCTCTTCCCCATCCCCCTTCCTCCTGTACGATCTCTCTTCCCCATCCCCTTCCTCCTGTGGGATCTCTCTTCCCCATCCCCCTTCCTCCTGTGGGATCTCTCCTCCCCATCCCCCTTCCTCCTGTGGGATCTCTCTTCCCCATCCCCCTTCCTCCTGTACGACCTCTCTTCCCCATCCCCCTTCCTCCTGTGGTTTATCACTTCCCCATCCACTTTCCACCGGTGGTATATCTGTCTCCCATCTCCCTTCCTCCTGGGGAACTCTCTTCGCTAACCCACTTCCTCCTTTGGGTTCTCTACCCAGTCCCCCATTCTGCTGTGGGAACTCTCCTCCCCATCCCCATTCCTCTGGTGGTATCTCTCTCTCCCATCTCCCTTCCTCCTGGGAGAAATCTCTTCACTATCCCCCTTATTCCTGTAGGATCTCTGTTCCCCATCCCCCTTACTCCTGTGAGATCTCTCTTGCCCATCTCCCTTCCTCCTGTGTGATCTCTCTTCACCATCCCCCTTATAACTGTGGAATCACACTTACCCATCTTCCTTCCTTATCTGGGATGTATCTTCCCCATCCTCCTTACTGCTGTGAGACCTCTCTTACCCATCTCCCTTCCTTATCTGGGATCTCTATTCCGCATCCCACTTCCTCCTGTGGGATCTCTCTTCCCCATCACTTTACTCCTGTGGGATCTCTCTTATCCACCCCCTTTCCTACTTAGGGATCTCTCTTTCTCATCCCCTTCCACCTGTGACATCTCTCTCCCCACCCCCCTTCCTGTAACGGGAGCTCTCTTCCAAATCCGCTTCCTCCTGAGGCATCTCTCTTCCCCATCTCCCTTCCTTCTCTGGGATCACTCTTCCCCATCCCCTTCCTCCTGTAGGACCTCTCTTCCCCATTCCCTTCCTACTCTGGGATAACTCTTCCACATCCCGCTTCCTCCTGTGGGATCTCTATTCCCCATCCCACTTCCTCCTGTGGGATCTCTCTTCCCCATCCCCCTTCCTCCTGTGGGATCTCTCTTCCCCATTCCCCTTCCTCCTGTAGGACCTCTCTTCCCCATCCCCTTCCTTCTGTGGGGTAACTCTTCCACATCCCCCTTCCTCCTGTGGGATCTCTCTTCTCCATCCCACTTCCTCCTGTGAGATCTCTCTTCCCCATCCCCCTTCCTCCTGTACGACCTCTCTTCCCCATCCCCTTCCTCCTGTGGGATCTCTCTTCCCCATTCCCTTCATCCTGTGGGATCTCTCTTCTCCATCCCACTTCCTCCTGTGAGATCTCTCTTCCCCATCCCCCTTCCTCCTGTGGGATCTCTCTTCCCCATTCCCCTTCCTCCAGTAGGACCTCTCTTCCCCATCCCCTTCCTTCTGTGGGATAACTCTTCCACATCCCCCTTCCTCCTGTGGGATCTCTCTTCCCCATCCCACTTCCTCCTGTGGGATCTCTCTTCCCCATCCCCTTTCTCCTGGAGGACCTCTCTTCCCCATCCCCCTTCCTCCTGTGGGATCTCTCTTCCCCATTCCCCTTCCTCCAGTAGAACCTCTCTTCCCCATCCCCTTCCTTCTCTGCATTAACTCTTCCACATCCCCCTTCCTCCTGTGGGATCTCTCTTCCCCATCCCACTTCCTCCTGTGGGATCTCTCTTCACCATTCCCCTTATTCCTGTGGGACATCACTTCCCCATCCCCCTTCCTCCTGTGGGATCTCCCCTCCCCATCCCCTTCCTCCTGTGGGATCTCTCTTCCCCATCCCCCATCCTGCTCTGGGATCTCTCTTCCCCATCCCCCTTCCTCCTGTGGGATCTCTGTTCCCCATCCCCCTTCCTCCTGTGGGGTCTCTCTTCCCCATTCCCCTTCCTCCTGTGGGGTCTCTCTTCACCATCCCCTTTCCTCCTGTGGGATCTCTCTTCCCCATCCCCTTCCTCCTGGAGGACCTCTCTTCCCCATCCCCTTCCTTCTCTGGATTAACTCTTCCACATCCCCCTTCCTCCTGTGGGATCTCTCTTCCCCATCCCACTTCCTCCTGTGGGATCTCTCTTCCCCATCCCCCTTCCTCCTGTGGGATCTCTCTTCCACATTCCCCTTCCTCCTGTAGGACCTCTCTTCCCCATGCCCTTCCTTCTGTGGGGTAGCTCTTCCACATCCCCCTTCCTCCTGTGGGATCTCTCTTCTCCATCCCACTTCCTCCTGTGAGATCTCTCTTCCCCATCACCCTTCATCCTGTACGACCTCTCTTCCCCATCCCCTTCCTCCTGTGGGATCTCTCTTCCACATTCCCTTCATCCTGTGGGATCTCTCTTCTCCATCCCACTTCCTCCTGTGAGATCTCTCTTCCCCATCCCCCTTCCTCCTGTGGGATCTCTCTTCCCCATTCCCCTTCCTCCTGTAGGACCTCTCTTCCCCATCCCCTTCCTTCTGTGGGGTAACTCTTCCACATCCCCCTTCCTCCTGTGGGATCTCTCTTCCCCATCCCACTTCCTCCTGTGGGATCTCTCTTCCCCATCCCCTTCCTCCTGGAGGACATCTCTTCCCCATCCCCTTCCTTCTCTGGATTAACTCTTCCACATCCGCCTTCCTCCTGTGGGATCTCTCTTCCCCATCCCACTTCCTCCTGTGGGATCTCTCTTCACCATCCCACTTATTCCTGTGGGACATCACTTCCCCATCCCCCTTCCTCCTGTGGGATCTCCCCTCCCCATCCCCTTCCTCCTGTGGGATCTCTCTTCTCCATCCCACTTCCTCCTGTGAGATCTCTCTTCCCCATCACCCTTCCTCCTGTACGACCTCTCTTCCCCATCCCCTTCCTCCTGTGGGATCTCTCTTCCACATTCCCTTCATCCTGTGGGATCTCTCTTCTCCATCCCACTTCCTCCTGTGAGATCTCTCTTCCCCATCCCCCTTCCTCCTGTGGGATCTCTCTTCCCCATTCCCCTTCCTCCTGTAGAACCTCTCTTCCCCATCCCCTTCCTTCTGTGGGGTAACTCTTCCACATCCCCCTTCCTCCTGTGGGATCTCTCTTCCCCATCCCACTTCCTCCTGTGGGATCTCTCTTCCCCATCACCTTCCTCCTGGAGGACCTCTCTTCCCCATCCCCTTCCTTCTCTGGATTAACTCTTCCACATCCCCCTTCCTCCTGTGGGATCTCTCTTCCCCATCCCACTTCCTCCTGTGGGATCTCTCTTCACCATCCCACTTATTCCTGTGGGACATCACTTCCCCATCCCCCTTGCTCCTGTGGGATCTCCCCTTCCCATCCCCTTCCTCCTGTGGGATCTCTCTTCCCCATCCCCCATCCTGCTCTGGGATCTCTCTTCCCCATCCCCCTTCCTCCTGTGGGATCTCTGTTCCCCATCCCCCTTCCTCCTGTGGGGTCTCTCTTCCCCATTCCCCTTCCTCCTGTGGGGTCTCTCTTCACCATCCCCTTTCCTCCTGTGGGATCTCTCTTCCCCATCCCCTTCCTCCTGGAGGACCTCTCTTCCCCATCCCCATCCTTCTCTGGATTAACTCTTCCACATCCCACTTCCTCCTGTGGGATCTCTCTTTCCCATCCCCTTCCTCCTGGAGGACCTCTCTTCCCCATCCCCATCCTTCTCTGGATTAACTCTTCCACATCCCACTTCCTCCTGTGGGATCTCTCTTCACCATCCCCCATATTCCTGTGGGACATCACTTCCCCATCCCCCTTCCTCCTGTGGGATCTCCCCTCCCCACCCTCTTCCTCCTGTGGGATCTCTCTTCCCCATCCCCCATCCTGCTCTGGGATCTCTCTTCCCCATCCCCCATCCTGCTCTGGGATCTCTCTTCCCCATCCCCCTTCCTCCTGTGGGATCTCTGTTCCCCATCCCCCTTCCTCCTGTGGGGTCTCTCTTCCCCATTCCCCTTCCTCCTGTGGGATCTCTCTTCTCCATTCCACTTCCTCCTGTGAGATCTCTCTTCCCCATCACCCTTCCTCCTGTACGACCTCTCTTCCCCATCCCCTTCCTCCTGTGGGATCTCTCTTCCCCATTCCCTTCACCCTGTGGGATCTCTCTTCTCCATCCCACTTCCTCCTGTGAGATCTCTCTTCCCCATCCCCCTTCCTCCTGTGGGATCTCTCTTCCCCATTCCCCTTCCTCCTGTAGGACCTCTCTTCCCCATCCCCTTCCTTCTGTGGGGTAACTCTTCCACATCCCCCTTCCTCCTGTGGGATCTCTCTTCCCCATCCCACTTCCTCCTGTGGGATCTCTCTTCCCCATCCCCTTCCTCCTGGAGGACCTCTCTTCCCCATCCCCTTCCTTCTCTGGATTAACTCTTCCACATCCCCCTTCCTCCTGTGGGGTCTCTCTTCCCCATCCCACTTCCTCCTGTGGGACATCACTTCCCCATCCCCCTTGCTCCTGTGGGATCTCCCCTCCCCATCCCCTTCCTCCTGTGGGATCTCTGTTCCCCATCCCCCTTCCTCCTGTGGGTTCTCTCTTCCCCATTCCCCTTCCTCCTGTGGGGTCTCTCTTCACCATCCCCTTTCCTCCTGTGGGATCTCTCTTCCCCATCCCCTTCCTCCTGGAGGACCTCTCTTCCCCATCCCCTTCCTTCTCTGGATTAACTCCTCCACATCCCCCTTCCTCCTGTGGGATCTCTCTTCCCCATCCCACTTCCTCCTGTGGGATCTCTCTTCCCCATCCCCTTCCTCCTGGAGGACCTCTCTTCCCCATCCCCGTCCTTCTCTGGATTAACTCTTCCACATCCCACTTCCTCCTGTGGGATCTCTCTTCACCATCCCCCTTATTCCTGTGGGACATCACTTCCCCATCCCCCTTCCTCCTGTGGGATCTCCCCTCCCCACCCCCTTACTCCTGTGGGATCTCTCTTCCCCATCCCCCATCCTGCTCTGGGATCTCTCTTCCCCATCCCCCTTCCTCCTGTGGGATCTCTGTTCCCCATCCCCCTTCCTCCTGTGGGGTCTCTCTTCCCCATTCCCCTTCCTCCTGTGGGATCTCTCTTCCACATCCCCCTTCCTCCAGTAAGACCTCCGATCCCCATCCCTCCTCCTTCTCAGGGATTTCTCCCCACAGTCCACCTTCCTCCTGTGGTTTATATCTTCCCCATCCACTTTCCTCTGGTGATATGTCTCTCTCCCATCTCCCTTCCTCCTGGGGGAAATCTCTTCGCTATCCCCCTTATTCCTGCAGGATCTCTGTTCCCCATCCTCCTTACTGCTGTGAGACCTCTCTTACCCATCTCCCTTCCTTATCTGGGATCTCTATTCCGCATCCCACTTCCTCCTGTGGGATCTCTCTTCCCCATCACTTTACTACTGTGGGATCTCTCTTATCCACCCCCCTTCCTACTTAGGGATCTCTCTTTCTCATCCCCTTCCACCTGTGACATCTCTCTCCCCACCCCCCTTCCTGTAACGGGAGCTCTCTTCCAAATCCGCTTCACCCTGAGGCATCTCTCTTCCCCATCTCCCTTCCTTCTCTGGGATCACTCTTCCCCATCCCCTTCCTCCTGTAGGACCTCTCTTCCCCATCCGCTTCCTACTCTGGGATAACTCTTCCACATCCCGCTTCCTCCTGTGGGATCACTCTTCCCCATCCCACTTCCTCCTGTGGGATCTCTCTTCCCCATCCCCCTTCCTCCTGTGGGATCTCTCTTCCCCATTCCCCTTCCTCCTGTAGGACCTCTCTTCCCCATCCCCTTCCTTCTGTGGGGTAACTGTTCCACATCCCCCTTCCTCCTGTGGGATCTCTCTTCTCCATCCCACTTCCTCCTGTGAGATCTCTCTTCCCCATCCCCCTTCCTCCTGTACGACCTCTCTTCCCCATCCCTCCTGTGGGATCTCTCTTCCCCATCCCACTTCCTCCTGTGGGATCTCTCCTCCCCATCCCCCTTCCTCCTGTGGGATCTCTCTTCTCCATCCCACTTCCTCCTGTGAGATCTCTCTTCCCCATCCCCCTTCCTCCTGTACGACCTCTCTTCCCCATCCCCTTCCTCCTGTGGGATCTCTCTTCCCCATCCCCCTTCCTCCTGTGGGATCTCTCCTCCCCATCCCCCTTCCTCCTGTGGGATCTCTCTTCCCCATCCCCCTTCCTCCTGTACGACCTCTTCCCCATCCCCCTTCCTCCTGTGGTTTATCTCTTCCCCATCCACTTTCTACCGGTGGTATATCTGTCTCCCATCTCCCTTCCTCCTGGGGAACTCTCTTCGCTAACCCACTTCCTCCTTTGGGTTCTCTGCCCAGTCCCCCATTCTGCTGTGGGAACTCTCCTCCCCATCCCCATTCCTCTGGTGGTATCTCTCTCTCCCATCTCCCTTCCTCCTGGGAGAAATCTCTTCACTATCCCCCTTATTCCTGTAGGATCTCTGTTCCCCATCCCCCTTACTCCTGTGAGATCTCTCTTGCCCATCTCCCTTCCACCTGTGTGATATCTCTTCACCATCCCCCTTATAACTGTGGGATCACACTTACCCATCTTCCTTCCTTATCTGGGATGTATCTTCCTCATCACCCTTCCTCCTCTGGGATCTCTCTTCCCCATCCCCCATCCTGCTCTGGGATCTCTCTTCCCCATCCCCCTTCCTCCTGTGGGATCTCTCTTCCACATCCCCCTTCCTCCTGTAGGACCTCCGATCCCCATCCCTCCTCCTTCTCAGGGATTTCTCTCCACAGTCCACCTTCCTCCTGTAGTTTATATCTTCCCCATCCACTTTCCTCTGGTGGTATGTCTCTCTCCCATCTCCCTTCCTCCTGGGGGAAATCTCTTCGCTATCCCCCTTATTCCTGCAGGATCTCTGTTCCCCATCCTCCTTACTGCTGTGAGACCTCTCTTACCCATCTCCCTTCCTTATCTGGGATCTCTATTCCGCATCCCACTTCCTCCTGTGGGATCTCTCTTCCCCATCACTTTACTCCTGTGGGATCTCTCTTATCCACTCCCCTTCCTCCTTAGGGATCTCTCATTCTCATCCCCTTCCACCTGTGACATCTCTCTCCACACCCCCCTTCCTGTAATGGGAGCTCTCTTCCAAATCTGCTTCCTCCTGAGGCATCTCTCTTCCCCATCTCCCTTCCTTCTCTGGGATCACGCTACCCCATCCCCTTCCTCCTGTAGGACCTCTCTTCCCCATCCCCTTCCTACTCTGGGATAACTCTTCCACATCCCGCTTCCTCCTGTGGGATCTCTCTTCCGCATCCCACTTCCTCCTGTGGGATCTCTCTTCCCCATTCCCCTTCCTCCTGTGGGGTATCTCTTCCCCATCCCCCTTCCTCCTGTGGGATCTCTCTCCCCCATCCCCCTTCCTCCTGAGGGGTCTCTCTTTCACAACCCTCTTCCTCCTGTGGGATCTCCGTTCCCCATTCCCCTTCATCCTGTGGGATCTCTCTTCCCCAACCCCTTTCCGCCTGTGGGTTCTCTCTTCCCCATCCCCCATCCTCTTGTGGGATCTCACTTCCCCATACCCCTTCCTCCTGAGGGATCTCTCTTCCCCATCCTCCTTTGGGATCTCTCTTCCCCATCCCCCTTCCTCCTGTGGGGTCTCTCTTCCACGTCCAACTTATTCCGGTGGGGTCTATCTTTCGCATCCCTCTTCCTCCTGTGGGGTCTCTCTTCCCCATCTTCCTTCCTCCTGTGGGATCTCTCTTCCCCATCTCCCTTCGTACTGTGGGCTCTCTCTTCCCCATTCCCCTTCCTCCTGTGGGGTCTCTCTTCCCCATCCCCTTCCTCCTGTGGGATCTCTCTTCCCCATCTCCCTTCCTCCTGTGGGCTCTCTCTTCCCCATCCCCCTTCCTCCTGTGGGGTCTCTCTTCCCCATCCCCTTCCTCCTGTGGGGTCTCTCTTCCCCATCCCCCTTTCTCCTGTGGGCTCTCTCTTCTGCATCCCGATTCTCCTGTGGGATCTCTCTTCCCCGTCCACCTACCTCCTGTGGGAACTCTCTTCCCCGTCCCCCTTCCTCCTGTGGGATCTCTCCTCCCCGTCCCCCTTCCTCCTGTGGGATCTCTCTTCCCCATCCCTCTTCGTCCTGTGGGATCTCTCTTCCCCATCCCCTTTCCTCCTGTGGGGTCTCTCTTCACCATCCCCCTTCCTCCTGTGGGATCTCTTTCCCCCATCCCCCTTCCTCCTATGGAGTCTCTCTCCCCCATCCCCCTTCCTCCTTTGGGGTCTCTATTCTGCATCCCCCTTCCTCCTGTGAGATCTCTCTTCCCCATCCCTCTTCCTCCTGTGGGATCTCTCTTCCCCATCCCCCTTCCTCCTGTTGGGTCTCTCTTCCCCATCCTCCTTCCTCCTGGGGGATCTGTCTTCCCCATCCCCCTTTCTCCTGGGGGATCTATTTTCCCCATCCCTCTTGTGGGATCTCTCTTCCCCATCCCGCTTCCTCCTGTGGGGTCTCTTTGCAACATCCCCCTTCCTCCTGTGGGATCTTTCTCCCCCATCCCCCTTCCTCCTGTGGAGTCTCTCTCCCCCATCCCCCTTCCTCCTATCGGATCTCTCTTCCCCATTCCTCTTCCTCCTGTTGGCTCTCTTCTCCACCCCCCTTCCTCCTGGGTGATCTCTCTTCCCCATTCCCCTTCCTCTTGTGGGATCTCTCTTCCCCATCCCCCTTCCTCCTGTGGGGTCTCTCTTCACCATCCCCCTTCCTCCTGTGGGATCTCTCTCCCCCATCCCCCTTCCTCCTGTGGAGTCTCTCTTCCCCGTCCACCTTGTGGGATCTCTCTTCCCCAGCCCCCTTCCTTCTGTGGGGTCTCTCTTCCCCATCACCCTTCCTCCTGTGGTATCTCTCTTCCCCATCCCCCTTCCTCATATGGGATCTCTATTCCCCATCCCCCTTCCTCCTGTGGGATCTCTCTTCCCCGTCCACCTTCCACCTATGGGATCTCTCTTCACCATCCCCCTTCCTCCTGTGTGGTCTCTCTTCCACATCCCCCTTCCTCCTGTGGGATCTCTCTTCCCCATCCCCCTTCCTCCAGTGGGATCTGTCTTCCCCATCCCCCTTCCTCCAGTGGGATCTGTCTTCCCCATCCCCCTTCCTCCTGTGGGATCTCTCCTCCCCATCCCCCTTCCTCCTGTGGGATCTCTCCTCCCCATCCCCCTTCCTCCTGTGGGATCTCTCTTCCCCATCCACCTTCCTCCTGTGGGATCTCTCTTCCCCGTCCCCCTTCAACCTGTGGGATCTCTCTTCCCCATCCCCCCTTCCTCCTGTGTGATCTCTCTTCCCCATCCCCCTTCCTCATGTGGGATCTCTCTTCCCCATCTCCCTCCCTCCTGTGGAATTTCTCTTCCTAATCCCCTTCCTTCTGTGGGGTCTCTCTTCACCATCCCTTTAGCTGGGGTCAGTCTATTTCACTGTGTCCCATTGACATTTCTGCATTTCTGTGTGGAACATTTTGTTGAGCCATCTGGAAATGAGAGAGAATATGTGGACTTTACAGGGTCACACTGACAGACTACATTTTCGACATTCGTCGAATACCCTGGAGCTGGGCAGTGAGGGTCATTGACAGTGATGGGAACTCCGATCAGTGATTTACTGAAGGGTTTAATGTTTCCTGAAATATCCGAGTGAGAGAAATTCCCTCAGATCCACGGTTTGAATCACTTTGTTCATCAATCTGTCTGTTTGTGTTTAGACTTGGGGAGAACGACTTGGGAGATTCAGGAGTGAAACTGGTGTCTGGGGCTCTGAGGAACCCGGAGTGTAAAGTACAGAAACTGGGGTAAGTACCAGACTGTGGGAGATTGTGTTTACAGTCACTGGGAGTCTGACACTGAACATTACTGTGATCAGTAGAAACAAACAAACATAGAAATCATACAGGACAATACAGGCCCTTTGGCCCACAAAGCTGTGCTGAACATGTTTCTACCTTAGAATTACCTCGGTTTTACACATAGTGCTCTATATTTCTAAGCTCCATGTAACCATCCTGGAGTTTAAAGATCCTATCGTTTCCGCCTGCACCACCGCTGCCAGCAGCCCATTCCACACACTCACCACTCTCTGTGTAAAAAATCTTACCCCTGACCTCTCCTCTGTACCTACTTCCAAGCATCTTAAAACTATGCCCTCTCATGCTAGCCATTTCAGCCCTGGGAAAAAGCCTCTGACTATCTGCATGATCAATTCCTCTCATTATCTTGTACACCACTATCAAATCACCTCTCATCTTCCGTCACTCCAAGAGAAAAGGCCGAGTTCACTCAACCTATTCTCATAAGGAATGCTCCCCAATCCAGGCAAAATCCTTGTAAATCTCCTCTGCACCCTTTCTATGTTTCCCACATCCTTTCTGTAGTGAGGCGACCAGAACTGAGCACAGTACTCCAAGTGGGGTCTGACCAACGTCCTGCATAGCTGCAACATTTCATCATAAAACAATTATAGCATGGAAACAGGCCATCTCGGCCCTTCTAGTCCGTGCCGAACGCTTACTCTCACCTAGTCCCACCGACCTGCACTCAGCCCATAATCCTCCTTTCCTGTCCATTTACCTATCCAATTTTACTTTAAATGACAATACCGAACCTGCCTCTACCACCTCTACTGGAAGCTCATTCCATACAGCTCCCACTCTCTGACTAAAGAAATTCCCCCTCGTGTTACCCATTTAACTTTTGCCTCCTAACTCTCAAATCATGTTCTTTTGTTTGAATCTCTCCTACTCTCAATGGAAAAAGCCTATCCACGTCAACTCGATCTATCCCTCTTAAAACCTCTCAACTCTTAAACGTTACTTCTCGACTCTTAAACAATCCTACAACTGATGAAGGCCAATACACTGTATGCCTTCTTAACTCTAGAGTCAACCTGCATAGCAGCTTTGAGTGTCCTATGTACTCGGACCCCAAGATCCCTCTGATCCTCCACACTGCCAAGTCTTACCATTAATACTATATTCTGCCATCATATTTGACCTACCAAAGTGAACCACTTCACACTTATTTGGTTTGAACTCCATCTGCCACTTCTCAGCACAGTTTTGCGTCCTATCAATGTCCCGTTGTAACCTCTGACAGCCCTCCACACTATCCACAACACCCCAAACCTTTGTGTCATCATCAAATTTACTAACCCATCCCTCCACTTCCTCATTTATTGTGATTTATAAAATTCACAAAGACTTGGGGTCCCAGAACAGATCCCTGAGGCACTCCACTGGTCACCGGCCTCCATGCAGTATATGACCCATCTACAACCACTCTTTGTCTTCTGTGGACAAGCCAGTTCTGGATCCACAAAGCAATGTCCCCTTGGATCCCATGCCTCCTTACTTTCTCAATAGGCCTTGCATGGTGTACCTTATCAAATGCCTTGCTGAAATCAATATACACTGCAACTTCTTCCTTCCTTCATCAATGTGTTTAGTCACATCCTCAACAAAATCATTCAGACTCGGAAGGCACAACCTGCCATTGACAAAGCCATGCTGTCTATTCCTGATCATATTTTGCCTCTCCAGATGTTCATAAATACTACCTCTCAGGATCTTCTCATCAACTTACCAACCACTGAAGTAAGACTCCCTGGCCTATAATTTCCTGAGCTATCCCTACTCCCTTTCTTGAAAAAGTGAAAAACATCCGCAAACCTCCAATCCTCCGAAACCTCTCAGATCCTCAGTGATGATGCAAAGATCATCGTCAGAGGCTCAGCAATCTCCCCTCTCCCTTCCCACAGTAGCCTGGGGTACATCCCTTCATGGCCCTGTGACTTATCCAACTTGATGCTTTCCAAATGCCCCAGCACAGTTTCTTTCTTAATATCTACATTCTCAAGCTTTTCAGTCCACTGCAATTCATCCCTACAATTGCCAAGATCCTTTTCCATCATGAATGCTGAAGCAAATGATTCATTAAATACCTCCGCTATTTCCTCCGGTTCCATACGCACTTTTCCATTGTCACACTTGTTTGGTCCTATTCTCTCACGTCTTATCCTCTTGCTCTTCACATACTTGCAGAATGCTTTGGGGTTTTCCTTAATCCTGTCTGCCAAGGCCTTCTCATGGCCCCTTCTAGCTCTCCTGATTTCATTCTTAAGCTCCTTCCTGCTAGCCTTATAATCTTCCAGATCATATCATTACCTCATTTTTTGAATCTTTAGTAAGCTCTTTTCTTCTTGACTAGAATTACAAAGGCCTTTGTGCACCATGGATCTTGTACCCTACCATCCTTTCCATGTCTCATTGGAACGTACCTACTCAGAACCCCACGCAAATATCCCCTGAATATTTTCTACATTTCTTCGGTATGTTTCCCTGAGAACATCTGTTTCCAATTTATGCTTACAGTTCCAGCCTGATAGCCTCATAGTTCTCCTTACTCCAATTAAAGGTTTTCCTAACTTACCTAATCCTATACCTGTCGAAGGGTATGGTAAAACAGACAGAACTGTGATCACTATCTCCAAAATGCTGTCCCACTGAGAGACCTGATACCTGGCCTGTTTCATTTCCCAATACCAGATCAAGTACAGCCTCCCCTCTTGTAGGCTTATCTACATATTGCGTCACAAAACCTTCCTGAACACACCTAACTAACTCCACCCCATCAAAACACCTCAATCTAGGGAGATGCCAATCAATATTTGGGAGATTAAAATTTCACACCTCAACAACCCTGTTATTATTACTCCTTTCCAGAATTTGACTCCCTATCTGCTCCTCGATGTCCCTGTTACTGTTGGGTGGTCTATACAAAACACCCAGTAAAGTTATTGACCCCCTTCCTGTTCCTAACTTTCACCCACAAAGACTCCGTAGACAACCCCTCCATGACATCCTCCTTTTCTGCAGCCGTGCCTCTATCTCTGGTTAACAGTGCCACGTCCCCACCTCTTTTGCCTCCCTCCCTGTCCTTTCTGAAACATTTAAAGCCTGACACTTGAAGTAGCCATTCCTGCCCCTGAGCCATCCACGTCTGTCTAATGACCACAACATCATAGCTCCAAGAGCAGATCCACATTCGGAGCTCATCCACTTTATTCATCATACTCCTTGCATTAAAATGGACACATCTCAAATGATTGGACTGAATGTGTCCCTTCTCTATCTCCTGTCTATCCTCCCTTTCGCATTCTCTCCAAATTTTCTCTATTAGTGAGCCAACCTTCCTCTCCTCCATCACATCAGCTCATTTCCCACCCCCAGCAATTCTATTTAAACTCTCCGCAACAGCCTTAGCAAACCTTGCTGCCAGGATATTGCTCCCCCCCCCCCCCGGGATTCCAGTGCAACCCGTCCTTTCTGTGCAGGTCACACCTGCTCCAAAAGAGGTCCCAATGATCCAGAAATCTGAATCCCTGCCTCCTGCTCCAATCCCTCAGCCACATGTTTATCCTTAACCTCATCCTATTCCTATTCTCACTGTCTAGTTGCACAGGCAGTAATCCTTTTTCTGAACTTACATCCTAACGCCCTGTAGTCTGTTTTCAGGACCTCTTCCCTTTTCCTACCTATGTTATTTGGAACAATATGTACCACGACCTCTGGCTGTTCTCACTCCCACTGCAGGCTATCTTGGATGCGATCTGAAAATCCCGGAGCCTGGCACCTGGGAGGCAAACTACCATCATTCATGTGTTTCATTCCTGCATCCAAAGAATCACCTGTCTGACCTGCTAACTACAGAATCCCCTATCTCTACTGCCATCCTCTTCCTTTCCCTGCCCTTCTGAACCACAGGGCCAGACTCTGTGCCAGAGACAAGTCTACTGTTGCTTCCCCACCACCCTCCCCCCCCCCTCCCGAGGCCGTCCCTCCCTCCAGCAGCACATGATCAGGAGTACTTATTGTCAAGGTGTACAGCCACTGGGGTACTCTCTAGTATCTCCTTCTTGCTCTCTAGTGCCTGCTTGTTGCCCTTCCTTCTCCTGACTGTGACCCACTTCTTCAGTCTCCCGTGGCCCCGGAGTGACCACCTGCCTGTAACTCCTCTCTATCACCTCCTCGCTCTCCCTGACCAGACGAAGGTCATCGAGCTGCATCTCCAGTTCCCTAACTCCGTCCCTAAGGAACTGCAGCTCGATACGCCGGGTGCAGATGTTGCCGTCCGGGAGGCTGGGAGTCTCCAGGATCTCCCACATCTGACACCGAGCACAGAAACCCAGCCTCACACACATACTCTCTGTCTGTATTGTAAACAGATAACCTACCTCGCCTCGACCCTTTATCGCCAAAGCCCCGTTGAGCCAAAGCCTTCCTACTCTGTCTCCCGCTCCTCTGACGCTCGCTCTGTAAATCTGTCTTCCTTTTAAACTCTTCTCGCTGTTCCCACTGGCCGACTTGCGCAGTCGTGCTGAAGAAAAAATATCAGTAATTGTGTTACTGATAAACAACGGGGATTTGTACCATCTCCTGTCTCTCTGTGTCCTTCACCCTCACTCTCTCTCATCTCCAGGCTGAGGGAGGTCGGTCTCACAGATTCTGGTGCCGAGGATCTCGCCTCCGCTCTCAGTACAAACCCATCACTGACGGGGCTGAGCCTGAGTTATAATAAACTGGGAGATTCAGGAGTGAAACTGGTGTCTGCGGCTCTGAGGAAGTCAGAGTGTAAAATACAGAAACTGGGGTAAGTACCAGACTGTGGGAGATTGTGTTTACAGTCACTGGGTGTCTGACACTGAACATTAATGTGATCAGTAATCGTGTTACTGATAAACACTGGGGATTTGTACCGTCTCCTGTCTCTCTGTGTCCTTCACCCTCACTCTCTCTCATCTCCAGGCTGAGGGATGTCGGTCTCACAGATTCTGGTGCCGAGGATCTCGCCTCCGCTCTCAGTACAAAACCATCACTGACGGGGCTGAACCTGGGTGATAATAAACTGGGAGATTCAGGAGTGAAACTGGTGTCTGCGGCTCTGAGGAAGTCAGAGTGTAAAATACAGAAACTGGGGTAAGTACCAGACTGTGGGAGATTGTGTTTACAGTCACTGGGTGTCTGACACTGAACATTAATGTGATCAGTAATTGTGTTACTGATAAACACTGGGGATTTGTACCGTTTCCTGTCTCTCTCTGTCCTTCACCCTCACTCTCTCTCATCTCCAGGCTGAACAATGTCGGTCTCACAGATTCTGGTGCCGAGGATCTCGTCTCCGCTCTCAGTACAAACCCATCACTGACGGAGCTGAACCTGAGTGATAATAAACTGGGAGATTCAGGAGTGAAACTGGTGTCTGCGGCTCTGAGGAACCGGGAGTGTAAAATACAGAAACTGTGGTAAGTACCAGACTGTGGGAGATCGTGTTTACAGTCACTGGGTGTCTGACACTGAATATTAATGTGATCAGTAATTGTGTTACTGATAAACACTGGGGATTTGTACTGTCTCCTGTCTTTCTATGTCCTTCACCCTCACTCTCTCTCATCTCCAGGCTGAACTATGTCGGTCTCACAGATTCTGGTGCCGAGGATCTTGTCTCCGCTCTCAGTACAAACCCATCACTGACGGAGCTGAACCTGAGTGAAAACTCTCTGACAGACGGATCTGTCCCCGGTCTCCGCCGCCTCATACTGACCCTCCCGAGTCTGAAGTGGATCTGGTGAGTGTTTTTGTTAATGTTCAATGTGATAAAATATCAGCGGATCCGCGGGTTTTCTGGTGATATTTGTCTGTGAGTGTTGTTGAAACATTAACCCCGGTCCCCTGTTACTGACACTGTTGTGTAATCTGTTTATTTCATCTTTATTCTCCCATCTGTTTCAGGCTGTTGGTGAATCAGTTCAGTGAGACCGGGAAGAAGGAACTGAGATCTCTGCAGGAACCCAGACCCGGACTGACAGTGGATCTGTGAACATCCGAATGTGTGAACATCCCCGCCCGCGGGATGGGGACATTTGGCCGACTCCCCGCCCTCCCCTTTAACTCCCGCCCTTACCTTTAACGCCGCCTTTAACGGCCGCGCGCCGGGGCTGATTCCCGACGGTTTTAACTGGACCGGCTCAAGCCTCGCGCTGTGTGCGTCGCTCGGAGAGGTCCCGCAGTGACGTGTTTCCGCCTGTTGCCCGGCGGGGCAGCTTCCGCCGGAAGTGCGTGTACGAGACTCCCCACGTGGCACCCCGGGGAATTACCCGGACGGGAAGAGCCCGGGGGTCCGGGGCTCAGTCTGGGACACCAGTGTCCCGGGGTGGGGGGGATGATCCCGGGAGAGAATCCTTTTGCCCCCTTTGCTGAGGACGGTGTATTCGGCAGCCTGGCCCATATAATGATGTTAAATTGACAAATCCCTCGGCAGTGACCCTGGATCTGCAGCGATCCCGGACACGGCCCTGAAGTGTGATTTTATAATCATCGGTTCCCCGATGCAGAGTGACGGTGAGAAACGGGACTGATTATTCAACCGGTCACCCGTTGTCGCCGGTCAGTTAATTGTGTCTGACTGTGAGTGAGTCGGGAGCAGCTTATTTATTCCCGCACGTCAGCAGCTCACACATTGTTTAATTACATTTGTCTTGATGAAATCAATAAACCACTGTAACTTCCTGTCTTGGTGTTGGACTTGAGTCTCATTAGAGGTTCTTTGATGAAATAACAGGCAGGATAGACAAAAGAAATACAGTGGATGCTGTTTGCTTGGATTTTCAGATGGTCTTTGACAAGGTCTTCCACATGAAGCTGCTGAACAAGATCACACCTCATGGTATTACAGGAAAGATACTAGCATCGGTCGAAGATTGGTTTACTGGCAGGAGACGGCCAGAACAATGCAAACCGATTCTGTTTGCTGCCGGTGGCGAATGGCGTTCCGCTGGGTCGGTATTGAGACCGCTTCTTTTCATGTTAAATCTGAATGATAGGGATGACGGAATTGATCCCTTAGTGAGGAACTTTGCAGTTGATACAAGGATAGGTACGGGACATGTAGTTTAGAGCAAAGCAGGAGTCTGCAGCAGGTCTTCGGTAGGTTTGGAGAACATGCAACGAAGTAGCAGATGAAATACAGTGTATGCGAGTGTACGGTCATGTACACTTGTTAGAAGGAATAAGGGCGTAGTAAGACAATTAAATGGGAGTAAATTCAAAAATCGGAGAGGCATAGGTGCTTGGGAATCCTTGAGCAGGAGTCCCTAAAGTTTTGCTTGCAGATTGTGTTGATGAAGGATGACAACTGTAATGTCAGCATATCAGATCAAGGTTGTGACACTATTGTTTTAAAACGCATTGGTCAGATCGCTCTTGGTGTTTTGTGAACAGTTTCCGGCCTTCTATCTGAGAAACAGATGTGCTCGTATTGGAGGGGGATCCGGAGAAGGTTCGCGAGAATGATTCCAGTAACGAATGAGGAGCGATAGATAGCTTTGACCCTGTACTCGCTGGTCTGGAAGAAAGAGAGGGGATCTGATTGAAACCTATTAAATATTGAAAGGCCTCGACAGAGTGGCCATGAAGAAGATACACCCTGTACTGTGTGAGTCTGGGACCAGAGGCCACGGCCTCAATATACAGAGCACCCACTGAGAGCAGAGATGAGGAGGAATTTCTTTAGTCAGGGAGTGGTAAATCTTTAGAATTCATTGCCACGGTCGGAGTAGACACCAGGTCACTGAGTGTATTTTAAATGGATGTTCAAGGGTTATGGGGATAAGGCAGGAGAATGGGGTTGAGAGATAATCAATTGGACTCGAAGGAATGGCGGAGCAGACTTGATTGGCTGAGCAGCCCCTGTATGATATCTCATGGCTCATGGTCTGAAGAAGAGGCCAGTGAAGTTGCATTTGGGTTCGCATATTGTTAGGGTATCCACGCCTGGATTATTGTATTCAGTTTTGGTCAGTCTGCTATAGGAGAGAGGACGTCAAGTTGGAATGAGTGCAGGGGAGATTTACGAGAATGGTTCCGGCACTCGAGGGACTGAGTTCTGGAGAGAGGTTGGACAGGTTGGGACTTCACACCTTGAAGTGCAGGAGATTGAGTTGACCTTATGCAGGTGTTCCAAACTATCAGTGTACAGAAATGGGGAATGTGTGCAGTCCTTTTCCCCACCTTTGTGGAATCAGCAACCAGAGGCTACCAGCTTAAGGTGAGAGGGAATTGATTTAATAGGGATCCCAGGGGAAAATTATTAACCCACTCTCTCTTCCGGTTCATTGTTTAACTAACACGATGAGCGCACTCCCAGGTGTGGAGCAACACCTCATATTACATCCGGGTAGTTTACAACATGATGGCGTGATCATCGGTACCTTTACCTTCTACCTCCATCTATTCTTTTCATCAACCCACACGGCCGTCTCCTCCATTCTGTCTTCTCACTTCTCTCTTCTCCACTGCGGATCGACTCCCTTTGGTTCCTCTTTTACTTCCTTTTCTCCCCATTGTCCGCTCTCATTTCCGATCAGATTCCTTCTTTTCCGTCCTTTACATTTACCACCTCACAGCGTCTCAGTTCATCTCCCACCTCGCCCACCCACTCACCTTCGCTCTTATCTGGCTTCACCTATCACCTACCAGCTTGGGCTCTTTCCAGTCCCCGCACCATCTTATTCCGGCTTCTCCCCACTTCCAGTCCTCATGAAGGGTCTCGGCAGGAAATCTCTGCTTTGCTTTATCCCCTCTATAGAAGCTACCGGACCTCCTGACTTCCTCCAACATTTTGTGTCTGTGACTCTGCATCTCCAACATCTGCAGAATCTCATCGGGATGGAGAGCAGAATGCAGAGACTACATCGGGTCTCACTGATGTCGAGGAAAACCTGGAAAACTGGAAACAGCAGATGATCCCAACAGGCACGATGTTGAAAAGTTGCCTCAGATGGAAGGTTCGTTTCGGACCCTAACTCTTGGTGAGGAGTGTAGTTTGGGGCAGGTCTAGTACTTCATCCACGTGCAGAATTGGCTTCCAGCACTCTCCACCCTGCCTTATCGCCGCAAACCTCTCACTTTTGTGGACAACACTGCCACTTGGCGGTGATTTGCCGCAATAACAGGAGCCCCTGATTTGTGGACTCCATTGTCACCAGGTGGCGCTCTGCCGCAATAATTCTGAGAGACAGAAAAGTGACGCTTCAGCCTGCTGAAATGTTTATTCAAGATTCAGGGTTGTTTAATTCCATTTTCAGCAGACAAATGTGATGGAGGTCGAAATAATTCTTACTCCAGCACCAATGCAACACAACAACACAATAGTTAAAACATATCTCCACAGCTTACATACTGTGCACGGTTTGATTGCATGTTCATAAAGTGAATAAAAACGGGGTGGGTGAGGAAGGATAACTATCGTTCACACTGTCAGAGGGTTGGGTTTACCAGGAGACAAAGACTGCAGGGACGAGAGGTTTTCTTTTGACTAATACACTGTGTGTGGACCACGCTGGCAATTCTGGTGTTGTGACCCGAATAGAGACAAACACCACGCTGTCCACTCCACCAACAACATGGCACAGCCGGACACATAACAGGGGACTTTACAGTGGGTCGGGCAGCATCTGCGGTTGGAAATGGACCGTCAAAATTTCAGGCCGAGACCGTCGCTCTGGACTGAGAGTGGAGGGGAAATAGTCAGAGAAAAGAGGTGTGGTGTGGGGATGGGCAAGAGCTGGAGAGTGAGAGGTGGATCCAGGTGAGGGGGGAGGTTGGAAGGTGGAAATAGTGACAGGGGTGGGAGGTGAGTGGTTGGGCAACACGGGGCTGCAGAAGATTGAAAATAATTCCACAGAGGATTAACAAAGTGGTTAGAGAGTATTTGTTATAGAGAGTGCAATGAGGATTCACCAGACTGATCCCTGGAGTGGTGGGTCATCATATGAAGAAAGATCAAATGCGATAACCCTTTCATTTAGAGAATCGAGGACTGAGAGGTGAACACATTGAAATGCACAACATCATTAACGGTTGAACCAGGGATCCCAGTCTCTGAAAAAGGGGGTGTACAGTCCGGGACTGAGATGAGGGGAAATGTCTCCACTCCGAAGGAGATGAATGTCCGTAAATCCCCACCACAGAAGTAGAATCCCCTACCTGGAGATTCTACACCCTCCAACCCGATACAATCTCTTTCTAACGAGTTTATTTAATATTTTACTAAAAAAGTAACACATCCCTACTACCAACAACACACACAAAATGCTGGTGGAACACAGCAGGCCAGGCAGCATTTATAGGGAGAAGCGCTGTCGACGTTTCGGGCCGAGTCCCTTCGTCAGGACTGACTGAAAGGAAAGAAAGTAAGAGATTTGAAAGTAGTGGGGGAGGGGGAAATGCGAAATGATAGCAGAAGACCGGAGCGGGTGGGATGAAGCTAAGAGCTGGAAAGTTGATTGGCGAAAGTGATACAGAGCTGGAGACGGGAAAGGATCATGGGACGGGAGGCCTCGAGAGAAAGAAAGGGGTTAAGGAAGCACCTGAGGGAGATGGAGAACAGGCAAACAACTAAATATGTCAGGGATAGGGTAGGAAGGGGAGGAAGGGCATTAACGGAAGTTAGAGAAGTCAATGTTCATGCCATCAGGTTGGAGGCTACCCAGCCGGTATATCAGGTGCTGCTCCTCCAACCTGAGTGTCTCGAAGCTCTTCGCTTCTTTTTGGATTCCAGACCTAACCAATTCCCCTCTACCTCCACTCTCCTCCGTCTAGCGGAATTAGTTCTTACTCGCAATAATTTCTCCTTTGGCTCCTCCCACTTCCTCCAAACCAAGGGTGTAGCCATGGACACCCGTATGGGTCCCAGTTATGCCTGCCTTATTGTTCGCTGTGTGGAACAATCCATGTCCAAGTCTGTACGGGTATCCATCCCCCTCTTTTCCTTCGCTACATCGACGACTGCATTGGCGCTGCCTCCTGCACGCATGCTGAGCTCGTTGACTTCATTAACTTTGCCTCCAACTTTCACCCTGCCCTCAAATTTACCTGGTCCATTTCCGACTCCTCACTCCCCTTTCATTATCTTTCAGTCGCCATCTCTGGAGACGGCTTATCTACTGATATCTACTATAAGCCTACAGACTCTCACAGCTACCTGGACTATTCCTCTTCCCACCCTGTCTCTTGCACAAATGCTATCCCCTTCTCGCAATTCCTCCGTCTCCGCCGCATCTGCTCTCAGGATGAGGATTTTCATGCCAGGACGAAGGAGATGTTTTTCATTTTAAACAAAGGGGCTTCCCTTCTTCCACCGTCAACTCTGCTCTCAAACGCATCTCTGCCGTTTCCCGCACATCTGCCCTCAACCCATCCGCTCGCCACCCCACTCGGGATAGGGTTCCCCTTGTCTTCACCTACCACCTCACCAGCCTCCAGGTCCAAAGTATAATTCTCAGTAACTTCCGCCACCTCCAATGGGATCCCACTACCAAACACATCTTTTCCTCCCCTCCCCTTTCTGTTTTCCGCAGGGATCGCTCCCTACGCCACTACATTGTCCACTCGTCCCCCCCCCCCCATCCCTTCCCACCGATCTCCCTCCTGGCACTTGAGGGCAGGGTGAAAGTTGGAGGCAAAGTTCAAGCTGATTCTGGATCCACCGTGCAAGGTCTCCTTGGATTCCATCTCTCCTTACTTTCCCAATGTGCTTTGCATCGGGAACCTTATCAAACGCTTCACTGCAATCCAAATACACTACATCTGCTGCTCTACCGTCATCAATATGTCAGTTACATTCTCGAAGAATTAAAACAGGCTCGTGAGGCACGGTCTGCTCTTGACTAAGCCATGCTGACTATTCCTTATCAGGTTATGTCTCTCCAAATGTTCATAGATCCTCTCAGGTTATTTTCCAACAAATTGCCCAGCACTGAAGTATGACTCACTGGTCTATAATTTCCTGGGTTATCTCTTCTACTTTTCGTGAACAAGGTAAGAAAATTTGCATCCCTCTAATCTTCGGGTAATTCTCCCGTCCCTATTGATGATGAAACGATCATAACCAGAGGCTCAACAATCAGCTCCCTCAATTCGCACTGTCGCCTGAACAATATCTTGTCCGGTTCTGGCGAATGGTCTGACTTACTGCTTTTCGAAGCTTTTCGGTATGTTGTTACTATTGGGGTATATATGAAAGACAGCCAATACAGTTTCTGCCCCCTCCCCTTCTGTTCTGTAGTATTAACACGAATGGGGGTAATGTTGTTTGAATGGTAGTAATCAGTCATATCCAACTTCACTCGCGATCTGCATAGTACCCCAGCTTTATAAAACAGTCCCAAGCTAAATCGTCAATCACTTTCGAAGAATGAATATTGAAGAAGTAGGGAATATTTCTAAAACAGAGCAGAACGCAACAGTATCTTTGGTACAATATTTTGCAATCAGCTGCTGCTAACAAATGGTGTCAAATCGATCAAACATAAAAGTGATAGTGAACCGAACAGAATATTCAGTGGCTACAACTCTCAGGACAGAGACCACACTGTATAGCGGGGTGATTTCCAAGAAAGTCACGGGTCAGTAATAATAGCTGAGCTGCAAGGTTTGATCTCCAGGATGGCTGTAGGTAGATCGCCGATTGCATGGACATGAAGTGCCAAGTAGAGCACGTGGAGGGGCCGCAGGATCCCAATCCCTGTGTAGTTGGATTTTCAGAAGGCCTTTGACAAGGTACCACACGATGCTGCTTAACAAGCTACGGTCTCATGGTATAACTGGAACGAATGTAGTGTGGATAAAGCAATGGCTGAAAGAATGGGAATATTTCTGTTTGGCTGCCGGTAGCGTCCCACAGGGGTCTGTGTTGGGCCCGATTCTTTTCACATTAAATGTCAATTATTTGGGTGATAAGATTGATGGCTTTGTTGCAAAGTTTGCAGACGATATGACGATAGGCGGAGGAGAAAGTAGGTTGTAGGAAGTAGAGAGGGTACAGAAGGACAAACAGGTTAGGTGAAAGGGCAAAGAAATGGCAGATGGAATACGGTGTTGGGGAGTGTATATTTGTAGAGGAAATGAAAGGATAGGGTATTTACTAAATAGAGAGAAAACACAAAAACCTGAAGCGCAAAGAGACTTGGGAGTGCATTTGCAGGATTCCTTAAAGTTTAAGTTTCAGGTTGTGTATGTAGTGGGGAAGGCAAATATAAGGTTAGCATTCATTCCAAGGGGAATTGACTATAAAAAAGGATGTAATGTTGATGTGATTGCAGACAGAGACAGCGACAGTATGGGTCAACTGATTTCTACCGTTACTTTAATAGTCCGAGGCGCTCTTGCCACATACACTTGTTCGGGCTCACACTAAAATAGTCAGGCAAAGACTTCACAGAAAATATAAAGAAATGACGTCAGATAAACTGTCTCACGAGATCCCCGGCTTCAGGATGTAATCTGTCATGTCAGTCCACAAAATAAAGAGGTTGTTCCACAGTTTGGATACCAGCTAAGTCGCTTCACACAAACAGCAAGAGAGAATGATTGACTCTAGTCGTTTATTTAAACCAGCAGAGCGGCTGGTAGACGCAGCTTACAGCTTCACACACCACACGATCAATGTCAGTGGTGACTCGTAATCCATTTGAGATTCCTCCCGGTGGAAAGGGGTAAGGATCTCACTCAGAAAGGTGACTTCGTCGTTCTTGGATGTGTTAACATCGCCTGTTTGACGTTTCATTTGTTAGAGTACAGACCTAATAAAGCATCGGTGAGATCTCATTTACAGTATTGTGAGCAGTTTTGGACGCCTTAGATCAGCAGTTATGTAATGTAATCACAGAGGGTTGAAAGGTTGTTCACGAAAGTACCTCCGGGGCTGTCGTATGAAGAACATTGGATGGCATGAATTCACAAGAATTCATAAGAATGAAGGGTGAAAGGCCTTGATAGAGTAGATGTGAAGAAGATATTTCTTATGGTGGGAGAGTCAACCACAGGACACACCCGCACATCCTTTTATAAAGGAGAAGAGAAGGAATTTATTTAGCCAGAGATCGACGAGCCTGTGAAATGTTTTGCCTCACGTAGCTTGCAGGACAATTCTTTAGGTATATTTAAGGCAGCATTGATAGATTCTTGATTGACACGGCATGAAGGGAAACGGGGAGAAGACAGGAGACTGGATCGGAGAGAAAAAAATGGATCTGCCATGATGATATGGCGGAACAGTCTTGATGATCTACATGGCCCAATTCTGCTCCAACATCTTATGCTGTGACAGCTTTATAACCTCCCGACTCCTGAAATCAGCCCCTCAGCTGATAAGGTCAAGAATGTCATATGCTTTCTGTCGTCACGCTTTCATCCTTTGCAGCCACATTGAGGGAGATGCGGACTCCGACACCAAGATCCACCTGCTCACCAACGCTGCTAAGGGGCTTGCTATTAACAGCAAGTTGTCCCTTGACATTTGATCTGTCAAAGTCCAACACTCCACATTCGCGCCATGTTAAACACCGTCTAATATTCAGAGAGTTCTGTTTAACCGCGCAGATAGTGGCGGGTGCCTGGAATGTGCTGACGGGTGTGGTAACAGAGGCAGCTACGTTAGAGTCTCTTTACAGACGCTTGGATAGGCACATTAATATGAGGAATATGAGATTGTATATGTAGGAGGGATTAGATTTTGGTATGTTTACTTACCTGTTATCTGGTTGGGCACAACATTGTGGGCCGAAGTGCCTGTTCCTGGTCTGTACTGTTCCGTGTTCTGTGTTGTACAAGGAGATTATTGCTGACTTCAGGGAAATTCTGGCGATATATGTTCACATCCTGACGGGGTGTCATCTCCGCATTTGTGAAAAGCTGGCGCAGAAATTGCAGGGACCGTGGCAGAAGTATTACAAATGCTCTTAGCCGAAAGTGATGAGGATTGCTGGTATTGTTCGGTTGTTCAAAAAAGGCCCGTTCGGGTAAGCAGAGAAATTAAAGGCAGCTCAGCCTAACATCAGTCATGGTTAAATTGTTGGCAGGCCTTCGAAGGGATTGGATATAGAAAAAAAAATGGATTTCCTTGGTACTGCGGTGTACTGCATTTGCAGAAGCCATCGAGATTCAGAGCATGGCGGCCAGTGGTCATGGCTGATAGAATTTCATGCAGACATAGAAACATAGCAACATAGAAAATAGGTGCAGGAGTAGGCCATTGGGCCCTTCGAGCCTGCACCGCCATTCAGTATGATCATGGCTGATCATCCAACTGAAAACCCTATACCTGCTTTCTCTCCCTACTCCCGATCCCTTTAGCCACAAGGGCCATATCTAACTCCCTCTTAAATATAGCCAATGAACCGGCCTCAACTATTTCCCGTGGCAGAGAATTCCACAGATTCTCCACTCTTAGTGTGAATAAATTTTTCCTCATCTCGGTCCTAAACGGCTTCCCCTTTATCCTTAAGCTGTGACCACTCGTTCTGAGCTTCCCCAACATCGGAAACAATCTTCCTGCATCTAGCCTGTCCAATCCCTTTAGAATTTTATACGTTTCAATACGATCCCCCCTCAATCTTCTAAATTCCAGTTAGTATAAGCCGAGTCGATCCAGTCTTTCTTCATATGAAAGTCCTGCCATCCCAGGAATCAATCTGGGATGATTCCATCTATGGCAAGAATCTCTTTCCTCATATTAGGGGACCAAAACTGCACACAATACTCTACGTGCGGTCTCACCAAGGCCTTGTACAACTGCAGTAGATACTCCCTGCTGCTGTACTCAAATCCTTTAGCTATGAATGCCAACATACCATTTGCCTTTTTCACTGCCTGCTGTACCTGCATGTCCACCTTCAATGACTGGTGTACAATGACACCCAGGTCTCGTTGCACCTCTCCTTTTCCTAATCGGCCACTATTCAGATAATAATCTGTTTTCCTGTTCTTGGAACCAAAGTGGATAACCTCACATTTATCCACATTAAATTGCATCTGCCATGCATTTTCCCACTCATCTAACCTATCCAAGTCACCCCGCATCCTCTTAGCATCCTCCTCACAGCTAACATCGCCGCCCCGCTTCGTGTCATCGCAAACTTGGAGATGCTGCATTTAATTCCCTCGTCTAAATCATTAATATATATTGTAAACAACTGAGGTCCTAGCACTGAGCCTTACGTACCCCACTAGTCTCTGCCTGCCATTCTGAAAAGATCCCGTTTACTCCCACCCTTCGCTTCCTGTCTGCCAACCAATTCTCTATCTACATCAATACCGTACCGCCAATACCGTGTGCTTTAAGTTTGCACAATAATCTCATGTATAGGACCTTGTCAAAGCCTTTTGAACATTTAAATATACCACATCCACTGGCTGTGCCTTATCCACTCTACCAGTTACATCTTCACAAAAAATTCTATAAGATTAGTCAGACATGATCTTCCTTTCAGAAATCCATGCTGACTTTGTCCGATGATTTCACCTCTTTCCAAATGTGCTGTTACAGCATCTTTGATAACCGACTCTAGTATTTTCCCCACCACTGATTTCAGACTAACTGGTCTATAATTCCCCGGTTTTTCTCTCCCTCTTTTTTTTTTTAAAAAAAATGGAGTTACATTAGCCACTCTCTAATCCTCAGGAACTAATCCAGAATCTACGGAGTTTTGAAAATTATCACCAATGCATCCACTATTTCTTGGGCTACTTCCTTAAGAACTCTGGGATTCAGACCATCTGGCCCTGGGTATTTATCTGCCTTTAATCCCTTCAATTTACCTAACACCACTTCCCTACTAACATGTATTTCTCTCAGTTCCTCCATCTCACTGGACCCTCGGTCCCTTACAATTTCTGGAAGATTATTTGTGTCCTCCTTAGTGAAGACAGAACCAAAGTAGTTATTCAATTGGACTGCCATGTCTTTGTTCCCTATGATCAATTCACCTGTTTCTGACTGTGTAAGACCTACATTTGTCTTGACCAATCTTTTTCTTTTCACGTATCTATAAAAAAACTTTTACAGTCAGTTTTTATGTTCCCTGCCAGCTTTCTCTCATAATCTTTTTTTCCCTTTCCTAATTAAGCTTTTTGTCCTCCTCTGCTGGTCTCTGAATTTCTCCCAGTCCTCAGGTGCGCCGCTTTTTTTGCTAATTTATGATTTTCTTCTTTGGACTTGATACTATCCCTAATTTCCCTTGTCAGCCACGGGTGCACTACCTTCCCTGGTTTATTCTTTTGCCAAACTAGGATGAACAATTGTTGTAGTTCATCCATGCGATCTTTAAACGCTTGCCATTGCATATCCACCGTCAACCCTTTATCATTTGCCAGTCTATCTTAGCTAATTCACATCTTATACCTTCAAAGTTACCTTTCTTTAAGTTCAGAACCTTTGGTTCTGAATTAACTATGTCACTCTCCATCTTAATGAAGAATTCCACCATATTATGGTCACTCTTACCCAAGCGGCCTCGCACGACAAGATTGCTAACTAACCCTTCCTCATTGCTCAATACCCAATGGGTAGAATGACCTGATGTCTAGTTGGTTCCTCGACATGTTGATTCAGAAAACCATCCCGCATACATTTCAAGAAATGCTCTTCCTCAGCACCCTTACTGGCTGACTGACAGGAAACAAAGTTTAGCGATTAACGGGTCCCTTTCGGAATGTCAGGCTGTGACCAGTGGGGCACCGCAAGGTTCGGTGCTGGGACCGCAGCTGTTTACGACATCCATTAAAAATTTAGATGAAGGGATTAAATGTAACATTAGCCAATTTGCTGATGACACAAGGCTGGGTGGCAGGGTGAAATGTCAGGAGAATGTTATGAGAATGCAGGGTGACTTGGACGGGTTGGGTGAGTGGTCAAATATATGGCAGATGCAGTTGAATGTGGATAAATGTAAGGTTATCCACTTTGGTGGCAAGAACAGGAAGACAGATTACTATCTAAATAGAGTCAAGTTAGGAAAAGGGGAAGTACAAAAAGATCTAGGTGTTCTTTTACATCAGTCAATGAAAGTAAGCATGCAGGTACAGCAGGCAGTGAAGAAAGCTAATGGCATGCTGGGCTTTATAACAAGATGAATTGAGTATATGAGTAAAGAGGTCTGTCTGCAGCTGTACAGGTCCCTGGTGAGACCCCACCTGGAGTATTGTGTGCAGTTTTGGTCTCCAAATTTGAGGAAGGACATTCTTGCTATTGAGGGAGTGCAGCGTAGGTTCACAAGGTTAATTCCCGGGATGGCGGGACTGTCATATGTTGAAATATTGGAGAGACTGGGCTTGTATACACTGGAATTTAGAAGAATGAGAGGGGATCTGATTGAAACATATAAGATTATTAAGGAATTGGACACGCTGGAGGCCGGAAGCATGTTCCCGCTGATGGTTGAGTCCAGAACTACAGGCCACAGTTTAAGAGTAAGGGGTAGGCGATTTAGAACAGAGATACGGAAAAACCTATTCACCCAGAGAGTCGCGGATATGTGGAATGCTCTGCCTCAGAAGGCAGTGGAGGCCAAGTCTCTGGATGCATTCAAGAGAGAGATAGATAGAGCTCTTATAGATAGTGGTGTCAAGGGATAAGGGGAGTGGGCAGGAACATGGAACTGATTGTGTACGATCAGCCATTATTACAGTGAATGGTGGTGCTGGCTAGAAGGGCCGAATGGCCCCTCCTAGACCTACTGTCTATTGTCTATTGTCTATTACCAATTTGGTTCACCCATTCCCAACCTCACTACTACTGTTAAGGGGCCTGTTCACAACTCCCACCAGCGTTTTCTGCCCCTTAGTGTTATGCAGTTCTACCCATATCGATTCCACATCCTCCAGGCTAATGTCCTTCCTTTCTATTACGTTAATCTCCTCTCTAACCAGCAATGCTACCTCACCTCCTTTTCTTTCCTGTCTATCCCTCTTGAATATTGAATATCCCTGGATGTTGTGCTCCCATCCTTGGTCACCCTGGAGCCATGTTTCTGTGATCTCAACTATATCATATTCATTAATAACTATCTGCACATTCAATTCATCCACCTTGTTAGGAATGCTTCTCGCATTGACACTCAAAGCCTTCAGACTTGTTTTTACAACACTCTTAGCCCTTACACAATTATGTTGAAAATTGGCTCTTTTTGCTTTTTGCCCTGGATTTGCCTGCCTGCCACTTTTACTTTTCACCTTACTACTTTTTGCTTCTACCCTCATTTTACACCCCTCTGTCTCTCTGCACTTGTTCCCATCCCCCTGCCACATTAGTTTAAATCCTCCTGAACAGCAGTAGCAAACGCTCCCCCTATGACATTGGTTCCAGTCCAGCCCAGGTGCAGACTGTCCTGTTTGTACTGGTCCCACCTCCCCTAGAGCTGGTTCCAATGCCCCAGAAGTTTGAATCCCTCCCCCTTGCACCATTTTTCAAGCCACGTATTCGTCTGAAATATCCTCCTATTTCTACTCTGACTAGCACGTGACACTGTTAGTAATCCAGAGGTTATTGCCTTTGTGGTCCTATTTTTTAGTTTGCCTCCTAACTCCCTAAATTCACCTTGTAGGACCTCATCCCGTTTTTTTAAACCTATATCGTTGGTACGTATGTGCACCACGACGACTGGCTGTTCACCCTCCCGTCCCAAAATGTCCTGCAGCCACTCAGAGACATCCTTGTCCCTTGCACCAGGGAGGCAACATACCATCCTGGAGTCATTTTTGCGGCCGCAGAAACGCCTATCTATTCCCCTTACAGTCGAATCCCCTATCACTATAGCTCTCCCACTCCTTTTCCTTCCCTCCTGTGCCGCAGAGACCCCCATGGTGCAATGATGTCGGTTGCAGCTGCCTTCCCCTGATGGGATATCGCCCCCAACAGGATCCAAAACAGTATATCTGTTGAGGAGGAGTATATCTGACACGTGTCAGGTGTTGCCCTGTGGGAGGACCAGCCAGGCTAAGACTCACACAGCGAATGGTGGGGAAATGAGGTGTGCGGGAGAAAGGAGGGATCTGAGAATACAGTTCCGTAATGCCTAGATAGGCTCTTGGGACATTGGCCTTCATAAATCAAAGGGCTGAGGACAAAGATCGTGATGTTATGTTGAACTTGTTTAGGGATTTACCGAGGACATACCTGGAGTAATGTGTTCAACTCTGGTCACCCAACACAGGAAAGATATCAATACACTTGCGATATTACAGAGAAAGTATCTAATTCCAGAGTGCATGTATTTCAGGTGAAAGGGAGAACACTGCATCGTTTGTCATTTTACCACCATTCATGTATTGTTTAATTTCGTCTAATGTTTTCTCTTTGCCTTACAGAGCTACTGTAGGAATCAAGTTATATAAGACAGCAATATTGAATCTGATTCAGAATAATTAACGGAGATGTGTATTGCAAGATTTTCTTTCATACGCATAGTGGTGTGTGTCCAGCGTGAATGCCAGGGGTGTTGGTGGAGCCAGATGAAATAGAAGCTACCATGAATGTGTGGAGATAGGAGGGTGCGGACCTGGTTTAGGCAGAGGGGATTGGTTCAGTTAGGCATGCATTATAGATCAAGTCGTTTACAACAACGCCCTGAGCAGAAGGGCCTGTTCCCCTGTCCCCTGATGTACAGTTCGATGTTGCTGAGACCACAGCTGGAGTGTTGTGTGCTTATCCGGTCGGCCGCCTCAGGGAGGATGTGATTCGTCTGGAAAGGCACAGAAATGAGACAGGAGTTTTGCTGCCGGGACCGGAGGACTGGAATCAAAAGGTGACTGGACAGTGACTGTGCAATGATCCCAGTACTGATGGCGATGCAACACTGATTCCGCATTCCTCCAGCACAGACCCCACTGTCACAATCCAATTGTAGGGTGATGTTAAAGGTGGCAAATAGCACAAATGGTTCATAATTCACAAACATTGTCTAAGATGATGTATTCGCCGCAAGAGGTAGTGCCTGACATAATGGCGAGACTGTAAGGGGATTGTTTTTGATTTCTTCATAAGTTAAGTAAAGGTCTGCAGATTTTATTTAGCACATAAAACGACTCGACCACGGTCTATTCACAAAATCCTACGAAATCACAGCAAATGTGCACTGCTCCCGGACGGGCCAACCGCCACCGCAGTCGCACAGTGCAGTCGGTAAAACTACGAAAATGAATGTGAATTTCCTCCCCTCCCTTACCTCCAGCAGCACAGTGATTGTGGGTAGAAGTTAGAAACAGGATGTGTCACTCCAGTGGAGCTGCATAATAGACTCCAGCAGTCAGCGTGAAATTGAGACTACCTGAACCTCTGGTAGTTTTAATCATTTCCATTCGTTTCCCTCCCACTCTCTTAAGTTCCAAGAAATAAAGAGCCATCCTTGCCTACTCCCTATGGATTTTTTCCAGGTTGACGTTTCTCTCTCTCTCTCTCTCTCTCTCTCTCTCTCTCTCTCTCTCTCTCTCTCTCTCTCTCTCTCTCTCTCTCTCTCTCTCTCTCTCTCTCTCTATCTCTCTCTCTATCTCTCTCTATCTCTCTCTATCTCTCTCTATCTCTCTATCTCTCTATCTCTCTATCTCTCTATCTCTCTATCTCTCTATCTCTCACTCGCACACACACTCACACACACAATATCTATCTCGTTCTCTCTATCTCACCATCCCCACACGTACCCCACTCTCGTTTCGACACCTCATTCAGTCATAATTTCACGTCTTCCCTTGCAACCGCGTTCATGTCTCCCCGCTCTGCATACTGTCCCGGTGCTGCCGATCGCTGGGACGATGCGCCCGGGATAAACACCTGTGAGCAGGCGGTAAATCTGGGTTGCGCTCAGGATTTGGCTTTATTAATGAAGTGAAGCACCGAGGTGACCGGATATTTCACCGCGCTGATCACCTGCTCCCTGAATTTCGACTGAGTGACCACGTAAATAAATGTGTTCGTGCAGCAGCTGAAATTCCTCAGCAAAACTCCGACGTTGTGGAAGATCCATTCAGAATCATTGAAATCGAATCCTATTCCTTTGATCTCGTAATACATGAAATTTACAACGTTCGTCATCCACAGGAGGATGAAGCTGCCGGAGAGGGTGAAGAGTAAAACCACAGACCTCCTCCGGCTCTCCATCTCCAGGTCACTACGATCCTCCTGGTTGCTCTGACCCCTCAGCCCCTTCCGGACTCGATTGGCCGCTAAAATGTGCCTGACTGTCAGAGCGTTGAGCAGCAGAATCATAGCGAAAGGGATGAACGGAGTTAAAACCGTATCCAGCCAACCATTTGCTCTCCACCAGGGGTCAATGGAAATATAGTCCATGATTATACAGAACCACGGTACATTGTCGATTATCAAGCTAGGTTCCCATAAGAAATAGCGGGTAATGTTTTTCAGACAGCACAGTACGGAAGTTGTTGTTAGAATCACAGCCGCAGTTTTCCCGGTGCAGTATTTTGTTTTCAGATTCTGGCAGCAAATCGCTACAAAGCGATCAACAGTGAAAGCGACGGTGAACCAGACAGAACAGTATGTGGCTGTGAACCTCAGTACCTCCATAACCCTGCACACAGGAGTAATGTCCAGAAAACACCGCGGGAAGTAATAATTTTTGATTCGAAACAAAATTACCTCGATGACAACGTTCAGTAGATCCGCCGCTGCCATGGCCACCAGGTAGCGGGAGGTGCAGGTAGAGAGGCCGCACTTCCCCCGGGACAGGATCACAATCGCCACTAAATTTACTGTAGAGAAAGAAGTAAAGATGAGAACAAACACTGGGCATTACTGAACACATTCCGCGGCAATTAACACGTGATGAAGAGTGCGAGGGTCGGTTACGGCTGCTAATTGAACATCAGACACGGGTCACACTGTCTTTGACCTGCCACCTTCAGAGCGGTGTTAGAACGATTTGTGGGGAAGCGTGGGCGACAAAAACGATCTGCATGACGAACGGTCCGTGCTGATCCGGATTCCAGTCGCTGATGGGGCCGGTTTCACTGATTGAACCGTGTCTGATCAGGCCTCTGGAAAATCCGCATCTGTTGGGGCTGAGAAGGGATCCAGGGGGACGCAACGCACGGAAAATACAAGAGAAAATCAGCAGCTCTGGCGTCATATAAGGAAAGTTACACCCACAACATTTCGGGCCGAGAGCCTCTGTCAGGACTAAACGGTGCTCCAATTTACGACAGGACTCAGAAGCAAAGCAAGGGTCAATTTATTAACCAGAAGCCCGGTGGCTCGCCTAATGGATTAATCCTGCAGCGTAGCTCAACTCGATAACACTCGTCAGCAGATCCATGGACACGGGTTCCAGTGATCCAGCTCAATTACTGACCAACAAGCCGAGGAATCTGACGTTGGCAAACTCGAAAGTCAAACGTGAAACACAGGACCACGTGTTCAGCTTGTTTAATAACTCAGAAACAGTGAACTTACTAAAATATTCCCTGACGCAATTGCTCATAAAGCTGCCCGTCCCCGACATTGGTACAGCAAGGGACAAGGTCCCATTAAAATCATCCCAGTCACACGTTCCCGCAAAGATCCTGTCTCCATAGCTGGGCAAGTTCGGACAAGGTCCCATTAAAAACCCTGGCAATCTCATTTCCCCGGTGAACCGCCTGACCCCATCAATGGGACAAGACTGCAACAGGTCTCATTAGAACTCTGCCAGTCCTACTTCCACTCAGAGTTGCCTGTCCCAAGCACTGGGGCAGGTTAGCAGAAGGTCTCATTAAAGCCTCGCCAGCGTCATTTTCCCGGAGAGATGACTGTTCCCAGCACCGGACAATCTCTGGTCAAGTTCCCATTAAACACTGCGAGTCTTACTCCCGCGGAGTGCTGCCTGTCCCCGTTTGTACAACTCTGGAAAACGTTCCATTAAAAACCTGCCGCTCTTACTTTTCCGGAGGGCTGTCTGTCCCTGTACTGTTAAACGTCTGCCAGTATTACAGTCCCGGACGGCTGCCCCCCAGGTAACTGGTAAAGATCTGGACAAGGTCCCGTGAGGAAGTGCTCATCACACTTTCCCGCAGACCTGCTTGTTCCCAGCGCTGGTACAAACCTGGACAAACTCCCATTAATACCGTGTCAGCCTCACTTTCCCGGAGACCTGCTTGTTCCCAGCGCTGGTACAAACCTGGACAAACTCCCATTCATACTTTGTCAGTCTCACTTTTCCGGAGACCTGCTTGTTCCCAGCGCTGGTACAAACCTGGACAAAGTCAGATTAATACCCTGTCAGTCACACTTTCCCGCAGACCTGCTTGTTCCCAGCGCTGGTACAGACCTGGTCAAACTCCCATTAATACCCAGTCAGTCTTACTTTCCCGCAGACCTGCTTGTTCCCAGCGCTGGTACAAACCTGGACAAACTCCCATTAATACCCAGTCAGTCTCACTTTTCCGCAGACCTGCTTGTTCCCAGCACTGGTACAAACCTGGACAAACTCCCATTAATACCCTGTCAGTCACACTTTCCCGCAGACCTGCTTGTTCCCAGCGCTGGTACAGACCTGGTCAAACTCCCATTAATACCCAGTCAGTCTCACTTTCCCGCAGACCTGCTTGTTCCCAGCGTTGGTACAAACCTGGACAAACTCCCATTAATACCCAGTCAGTCTCACTTTTCCGCAGACCTGCTTGTTCCCAGCACTGGTACAAACCTGGACAAACTCCCATTAATACCCTGTCAGTCTCACTTTCCCGGAAAACTGCTTGTTCCCAGCGTTGATACAGACCTGGACAAACTCCCATTAATACCCTGTCAGTCTCACTTTCCCGGAAAACTGCTTGTTCCCAGCGTTGATACAGACCTGGACAAACTCCCATTAATACCCTGTCAGTCTCACTTTCCCGGAAAACTGCTTGTTCCCAGCGCTGGTACAAACCTGGACAAACTCCAATTAATACACTGTCAGTCACACTTTCCCGGAGACCTGCTTGTTCCCAGCGCTGGTACAAACATAGACAAACTCCCATTAATACCCTGTCAGCCTCACTTTCCCGCAGACCTGCTTGTTCCCAGCGTTGGTACAAACCTGGACAAAGTCCCATTAATACCCTGTCAGTCACACTTTCCCGCAGACCTGCTTGTTCCCAGCGCTGGTACAGACCTGGTCAAACTCCCATTAATACCCAGTCAGTCTCACTTTCCCGCAGACCTGCTTGTTCCCAGCGCTGGTACAGACCTGGTCAAACTCCCATTAATACCCTGTCAGTCTCACTTTCCCGCAGACCTGCTTGTTCCCAGCGCTGGTACAAACCTGGACAAACTCCCATTAATACCCAGTCAGTCTCACTTTCCCGCAGAACTGCTTGTTCCCAGCGCTGGTACAGACCTGGTCAAACTCCCATTAATACCCAGTCAGTCTCACTTTCCCGCAGACCTGCTTGTTCCCAGCGCTGGTACAAACCTGGACAAACTCCCATTAATACCCAGTCAGTCTCACTTTCCCGCAGACCTGCTTGTTCCCAGCGCTGGTACAAACCTGGACAAACTCCCATTAATACCCTGTCAGTCTCACTTTCCCGGAAAACTGCTTGTTCCCAGCGTTGATACAGACCTGGACAAACTCCCATTAATACCCTGTCAGTCTCACTTTCCCGGAAAACTGCTTGTTCCCAGCGCTGGTACAAACCTGGACAAACTCCCATTAATACCCTGTCAGTCACACTTTCCCGGAGACCTGCTTGTTCCCAGCGCTGGTACAAACATAGACAAACTCCCATTAATACCCTGTCAGCCTCACTTTCCCGCAGACCTGCTTGTTCCCAGCGTTGGTACAAACCTGGACAAAGTCCCATTAATACCCTGTCAGTCACATTTTCCCGCAGACCTGCTTGTTCCCAGCGCTGGTACAGACCTGGTCAAACTCCCATTAATACCCAGTCAGTCTCACTTTCCCGCAGACCTGCTTGTTCCCAGCGCTGGTACAAACCTGGACAAACTCCCATTAATACCCAGTCAGTCTCACTTTTCCGCAGACCTGCTTGTTCCCAGCACTGGTACAAACCTGGACAAACTCCCATTAATACCCTGTCAGTCACACTTTCCCGCAGACCTGCTTGTTCCCAGCGCTGATACAGACCTGGTCAAACTCCCATTAATACCCAGTCAGTCTCACTTTCCCGCAGACCTGCTTGTTCCCAGCGCTGGTACAAACCTGGACAAACTCCCATTAATACCCAGTCAGTCTCACTTTTCCGCAGACCTGCTTGTTCCCAGCACTGGTACAAACCTGGACAAACTCCCATTAATACCCTGTCAGTCTCACTTTCCCGGAAAACTGCTTGTTCCCAGCGTTGATACAGACCTGGACAAACTCCCATTAATACCCTGTCAGTCTCACTTTCCCGGAAAACTGCTTGTTCCCAGCGTTGATACAGACCTGGACAAACTCCCATTAATACCCTGTCAGTCTCACTTTCCCGGAAAACTGCTTGTTCCCAGCGCTGGTACAAACCTGGACAAACTCCAATTAATACACTGTCAGTCACACTTTCCCGGAGACCTGCTTGTTCCCAGCGCTGGTACAAACATAGACAAACTCCCATTAATACCCTGTCAGCCTCACTTTCCCGCAGACCTGCTTGTTCCCAGCGTTGGTACAAACCTGGACAAAGTCCCATTAATACCCTGTCAGTCACACTTTCCCGCAGACCTGCTTGTTCCCAGCGCTGGTACAGACCTGGTCAAACTCCCATTAATACCCAGTCAGTCTCACTTTCCCGCAGACCTGCTTGTTCCCAGCGCTGGTACAGACCTGGTCAAACTCCCATTAATACCCTGTCAGTCTCACTTTCCCGCAGACCTGCTTGTTCCCAGCGCTGGTACAAACCTGGACAAACTCCCATTAATACCCAGTCAGTCTCACTTTCCCGCAGAACTGCTTGTTCCCAGCGCTGGTACAGACCTGGTCAAACTCCCATTAATACCCAGTCAGTCTCACTTTCCCGCAGACCTGCTTGTTCCCAGCGCTGGTACAAACCTGGACAAACTCCCATTAATACCCAGTCAGTCTCACTTTCCCGCAGACATGCTTGTTCCCAGCGCTGGTTCAAACCTGGACAAACTCCCATTAATACCCTGTCAGTCACACTTTCCCGCAGACCTGCTTGTTCCCAGCGCTGGTACAGACCTGGTCAAACTCCCATTAATACCCAGTCAGTCTCACTTTTCCGCAGACCTGCTTGTTCCCAGCACTGGTACAAACCTGGACAAACTCCCATTAATACCCTGTCAGTCTCACTTTCCCGGAAAACTGCTTGTTCCCAGCGTTGATACAGACCTGGACAAACTCCCATTAATACCCTGTCAGTCTCACTTTCCCGGAAAACTGCTTGTTCCCAGCGCTGGTACAAACCTGGACAAACTCCCATTAATACCCAGTCAGTCTCACTTTCCCGCAGACCTGCTTGTTCCCAGCGCTGGTACAGACCTGGTCAAACTCCCATTAATACCCAGTCAGTCACACTTTCCCGGAGACCTGCTTGTTCCCAGCGCTGGTACAAACATAGACAAACTCCCATTAATACCCTGTCAGCCTCACTTTCCCGCAGACCTGCTTGTTCCCAGCGTTGGTACAAACCTGGACAAAGTCCCATTAATACCCTGTCAGTCACATTTTCCCGCAGACCTGCTTGTTCCCAGCGCTGGTACAGACCTGGTCAAACTCCCATTAATACCCAGTCAGTCTCACTTTCCCGCAGAACTGCTTGTTCCCAGCGCTGGTACAGACCTGGTCAAACTCCCATTAATACCCAGTCAGTCTCACTTTCCCGCAGACCTGCTTGTTCCCAGCGCTGGTACAAACCTGGACAAACTCCCATTAATACCCTGTCAGTCTCACTTTCCCGAAGAGCTGCTTGTTCCCAGCGCTGGTTCAAACCTGGACAAACTCCCATTAATACCCTGTCAGTCACACTTTCCCGCAGACCTGCTTGTTCCCAGCGCTGGTACAGTCCTGGTCAAACTCCCATTAATACCCAGTCAGTCTCACTTTTCCGCAGACCTGCTTGTTCCCAGCACTGGTACAAACCTGGACAAACTCCCATTAATACCCTGTCAGTCTCACTTTCCCGGAAAACTGCTTGTTCCCAGCGTTGATACAGACCTGGACAAACTCCCATTAATACCCTGTCAGTCTCACTTTCCCGGAAAACTGCTTGTTCCCAGCGCTGGTACAAACCTGGACAAACTCCAATTAATACACTGTCAGTCACACTTTCCCGGAGACCTGCTTGTTCCCAGCGCTGGTACAAACATAGACAAACTCCCATTAATACCCTGTCAGCCTCACTTTCCCGCAGACCTGCTTGTTCCCAGCGTTGGTACAAACCTGGACAAAGTCCCATTAATACCCTGTCAGTCACACTTTCCCGCAGACCTGCTTGTTCCCAGCGCTGGTACAGACCTGGTCAAACTCCCATTAATACCCAGTCAGTCTCACTTTCCCGCAGACCTGCTTGTTCCCAGCGCTGGTACAGACCTGGTCAAACTCCCATTAATACCCTGTCAGTCTCACTTTCCCGCAGACCTGCTTGTTCCCAGCGCTGGTACAAACCTGGACAAACTCCCATTAATACCCAGTCAGTCTCACTTTCCCGCAGAACTGCTTGTTCCCAGCGCTGGTACAGACCTGGTCAAACTCCCATTAATACCCAGTCAGTCTCACTTTCCCGCAGACCTGCTTGTTCCCAGCGCTGGTACAAACCTGGACAAACTCCCATTAATACCCAGTCAGTCTCACTTTCCCGCAGACCTGCTTGTTCCCAGCGCTGGTACAGACCTGGTCAAACTCCCATTAATACCCAGTCAGTCTCACTTTTCCGCAGACCTGCTTGTTCCCAGCACTGGTACAAACCTGGACAAACTCCCATTAATACCCTGTCAGTCTCACTTTCCCGGAAAACTGCTTGTTCCCAGCGTTGATACAGACCTGGACAAACTCCCATTAATACCCTGTCAGTCTCACTTTCCCGGAAAACTGCTTGTTCCCAGCGCTGGTACAAACCTGGACAAACTCCCATTAATACCCTGTCAGTCACACTTTCCCGGAGACCTGCTTGTTCCCAGCGCTGGTACAAACATAGACAAACTCCCATTAATACCCTGTCAGCCTCACTTTCCCGCAGACCTGCTTGTTCCCAGCGTTGGTACAAACCTGGACAAAGTCCCATTAATACCCTGTCAGTCACATTTTCCCGCAGACCTGCTTGTTCCCAGCGCTGGTACAGACCTGGTCAAACTCCCATTAATACCCAGTCAGTCTCACTTTCCCGCAGACCTGCTTGTTCCCAGCGCTGGTACAAACCTGGACAAACTCCCATTAATACCCAGTCAGTCTCACTTTTCCGCAGACCTGCTTGTTCCCAGCACTGGTACAAACCTGGACAAACTCCCATTAATACCCTGTCAGTCACACTTTCCCGCAGACCTGCTTGTTCCCAGCGCTGATACAGACCTGGTCAAACTCCCATTAATACCCAGTCAGTCTCACTTTCCCGCAGACCTGCTTGTTCCCAGCGCTGGTACAAACCTGGACAAACTCCCATTAATACCCTGTCAGTCTCACTTTTCCGCAGACCTGCTTGTTCCCAGCACTGGTACAAACATGGACAGACTCCCATTAATACTTTGTCAGTCTCACTTTTCCGGAGACCTGCTTGTTCCCAGCGCTGGTACAAACATGGACAAACTCCCATTAATACCCTGTCAGCCTCACTTTCCCGCAGACCTGCTTGTTCCCAGCGTTGGTACAAACCTGGACAAAGTCCCATTAATACCCTGTCCGTCACACTTTCCAGCAGACCTGCTTGTTCCCAGCGCTGGTACAGACCTGGTCAAACTCCAATTAATACCCATTCAGTCTCATTTTCCCGCAGACCTGCTTGTTCCCAGCGCTGGTGCAAACCTGGACAAACTCCCATTAATACCCAGTCAGTCTCACTTTCCCGCAGACCTGTTTGTTCCCAGCACTGGTACAAACCTGGACAAACTCCCATTAATACCCTGTCAGTCTCACTTTCCCGGAAAACTGCTTGTTCCCAGCACTGGTACAAACCTGGACAAACTCCCATTAATACCCTGTCAGTCTCACTTTCCCGCAGACCTGCTTGTTCCCAGCGCTGGTACAAACGTGCTCAAACTCCCATTAATACCCAGTCAGTCTCACTTTTCCGCAGACCTGCTTGTTCCCAGCGCTGGTACAGACCTGGACAAACTCCAATTAATACCCTGTCAGTCTCACTTTCCCGCAGACCTGCTTGTTCCCAGCGCTGGTACAAACCTGGACAAACTCCCATTAATACCCAGTCAGTCTCATATTTCCGGAGACCTGCCTGTCTCTAGCACTGCAACTCAGATCAATATATCATCCAAACCCTGCGCGCCACACTTTCCCGGAGAGCTGTCTGTCCACAGATCCGGGACAAATCTGAACAATGTCAAGTTGGTCCCCTCGCAATCTCATTTTCCGGAACTGCTTGTCCCCAGATCCGGGAAAGCTCAGGTCATGTTGTTGTTAAAGTACCACGTGTTCACTCTGATCAATAACTCAGAAACAGCGACGTTCACAATGTAAAACCCATCCCAGTCACACGTTCCCGGAGAGCTGCCTATGTTCAGCACTGGTACAAGTCTGTCCAGGTGTCACTAAAGGAGCAGGTGTTCACTCTGATCAATAACTCAGAAACAGTCAACATCCCATTGCCTCACTGTCCCAGTCACACATTCCCGGACAGCTACCTATCTCCAGCACTGTGGACAAGATACCATTAACGTTCGATTCAAACCCATGAATCAAATGAAAAATCAGAATATTCAACTGAAGTATCGATATCACTGACCGATACTTGTGTAATGATCCTCAAGTTGGAAGCTGGCAAAATGATCTTCAGAGTTTTCACACCGGTTAACACATAGAAATACCAATCATGAAATGCTCTGGTCACTTACCAACAACACCCGTGACGGAAATGACGATGGTCAATATTTTATCCACACTCAGGTATCTACTCAACACTGTAGACATGTTCTCTCTTCATGTGATATGTCGCCGGGTGCTACAGGCGATCTCACGGAATGAAATGCTGAGGCGGTAGATGCCCGCGGTTTTTAATACCATTTAGTGACTCCAGGGGGACAGACTTAAATATAATGGTTTGCAAACCCTTACGTCAGACAGGTGCATTCCCCGCGGTGCAACATTGTGATTAATTTAGTGAAATAGTTGTGTAACTGCAAACAATGGAAACTGTGATTGTAGTAGTGGCTGTAAATTATGAGAAGCATTCTTCCAGTAGTGGAGATATTGTTTCAAATACCATCAGACCCAGCTCTCCACCTTATCTCTTGTCGGTGCGACTTTTGTCCATCAGTTGAGCAGTCCCGCCGAGAGTAAATCGGCCACTCCTCTCTGATTCTTCACCAATTGTAATCACATCGCATCTCACTGTAACCTTATCTCCCACTGCCGATTACCAGCAACCATTCTCAGCTTGATTGTCTGATTCTCTGCTTGTCTGACAAACCAAACGTTGTCCTGGTTCAAAATATGTCTACGTTCATCACCGCTGACAGAAAAGTATATTCTGAGAATAAACGTTGGATCGTCTATTTCTCCTGCTCCTACATAGAACAGAGAAAGGTAAAGCACAGGAACAGACCTTTCGGCCCACAGTCTGTCCCATCCATGTCGCCATATTAAACGGATCCTACTTACCAATACTTGATCAGTCTCCCTACATTCCCGGCTGTCTGTGTGTCAACCCTCACAGCAGTAATCTTGGCCTTCTGGGTTCTAGGGTCTCAAAAGATTTTCGACCATAGGTGTGTATTAATTAGAACTAACAAAAGTGTCTGAGCCGTCAATGGTGTCTTGTCAATTACAACGTGCTTCCACTGTAAACAAAGGAAACAGAATACTGATGTAAATTATGTCATTGAAGCTTGTGAAACTGGAACTAGCTGTCATATGTTAAGGGTGATAGGTGTGACATTTAAGGGGAACCTGAGGGTTAAATTCTTCACTCTGAGCATGGTGCGGGAGTGGGCCGAGCTGCCAGCGGAATTGTTGGATTTGGGTTCGATTGTATTTTGAGGTTCTCTGTGACTCTAAACCAAGAGTGGTTGAAGGCTACTTGGCTGGGTCTGTGGGTAAGAAGCGGAGTGATTGAAGGGGTTCTTGATGGGGAAGAGAAATGTATAGGTCACTGAGCAAAATGTGGCGATCAGGGTCAGAAATTTTCAGTTGATGAAACGATGGAGATTATATGACCTTTCGTGGATGTAGATGGGAAGATACTGAACCAAAGGAGATTACAAAAAAGTCGAGGGGGTGCGGGCACGATTCCAGCCGGGCAGAAGGAAGCAGAGACAATGGGCTAATCCGGACAGTCAGGTTTGTGGGATTTTTTTTTTTTTGATATGAATTGCCTGCTGCTATTATCTCCCTCGCTCCTTGAATGGCATTTTCACCACAGCCAAAGGCCCTTCCCATTCCTTGTTCAACCTTCTCATATTTGTTCGGTATGCACACTGCGAGTTCGGTTCTCTGCGCAACTAAGCTCATGATGTTGCTGAATCCCTTAACGTAGAACGTAACACATTCCTGTACATGGCCTTTGATTCAACAGTTACTTTGCGGATATATAGTTAGACGCTCCCTTACCAACAAATCAACGGTTACACCATCCCCCCCCCCCCCACACACACACACACACACACACACACTCACACGCGCGCGCGTACAAATACATAGAAACATACAACATAGAAAAACATGCTGCACAATAAATGTAAGAAGGATAATGATAACATTGTAATGGGGAATTCACTATGCAAGGAGATTGGGAAAGGCAGATTGGTGTCGGATCGCGAGAGATTATGCTCACTGCCTCTGAGATGGCTTTCTAGAGCAGCTTGTGCTTGTGCCTACTCGGGACAAGGTTATCTTAGTTTGGGTGTTGTGAAATAATCCAGATCTTATTAGGAAGCCAGCGTAAAAAAACCCTGAGGAAGACAGCTATCATAAGAACAGAAGAACGTAAGAAATAAAAAAATAGCAGGAATAGGCCAACCGGCCCATCGAGCCTGGCCCGCCATTTAATAAGATCAATTCTGGTCTGTCCGCAAAATCAGCTCCATCTAACTGTCTTTTCTGAATAACCCTTAATTCCATTATTAGGGAAAGATCTTTCTAACTGTATTTTAACTATACTTAGTGAAAAAAAAACCTCAGCTGCTTTCTTGGGCAGAGAATTACAAAGATTCACCACTCTCTGGGGGGGGGGGGGGGGGGGAACTGTTTCTCCTCATCTCCGTCCTAAATTTTCTCCCCTGAATCTTGATCCGATGTCCCCTACATGTAGTATCACCTAAAAATGGAAATCTTATCTATCCCGGTTTAAATGATCCCCTCTCATTGTTCTGAATTCCAGAGACTATAGCCGCAGGCGATACAATCTCTGTCATAAATTAATCCTTCATCTCTGTAATCAACCTGGTAAACATCCCCTACACTGCCTTCAAAGCCAATACATCTTTCTTCAAGAATGGAGACCATTACAGTACACAGTACTCCATGTGCGGCCTCACCAGCACCCTGTATAGTTGCAGCATGACCTCCCTGCTCTGGAATTCAATCCCTCTAGCAATGAAGGCCAACATTCTGTTTGCCTTCTTAATTAACTGTTGTATATGCAAGCAAACCTTTTGCAATTCGTGCACAAGCACTTACAAGTCCCTTCGCACAACACGCTGCAATCTTTCACGTTTAAATAATATTTTGTTCTTCTATTATTCCTTCCAAAGTAGATGATCTCGCATTGACCAACGTTGGATTCTATCTGCCGGACCTTGGTCCACTCACTTAACCTATCTATATCCCTCTGCAGACTCTCCTCATCCTCTGTACAATTTGCTTTTCCACTCAATTTAGCGTCATCAGCAAATTTTGCTACTCTGCACTCAGTCCCCTCTTCCAAACCATCAGTGTAAATGGTAAAGAGCTGTGGGCCCAGTACCCACCCCTGTGGCACCGCACTCACTACTGACTGCCAACCGGAGAAACACCCATTTATACCAACTCTCTGCCTTCTATTGGTTAACCAATCTACTATCCATGTCAGTACACTTCCTCTGACTCCATGCATCCTTATCTGATTTACAAGTCTCTTGTGCGGCACCTTATCATCTTATAACCTTACCCTATGGAACGCCTTCTGCAAGTCCAATTATACGACATCCAACTGTTGCCCTCTAAACTCTGCACTCATTATGTCCTCAAAGAACGCCAGCAAGTTTGTCCAACAGGACCTGCCCATTCTGAATCCGTGCTGCGTCTGTCAAAGGGAACCTATCCTTTTCGCTCTTTCTTCCTTAATGACAAATTCAAGCATTTTCCCGACAACAGATGTTAAGCTAACTGGCCTATAGGTGCCCGCCTTTTGCCTTCATCCTGTTTTAAGACCTGGCGTGACATTTGCAGTGTTCCAATCCGCCAGGACCTGCCCAGAGTCTAGATTAATGATTAGAAACACATCGACTATAACCTCGCCAACTCCCTCAGCACCCTGCGATGCATCCCATCAGAACCAGGGGACTTATCAACCTTCAGGCCCTCTAGTTTGCTCATCGCTATCTCTTTGGTGACAGGTGATTATGTCGAGGTCTTCACCTCCCAGTTCGCTTATAACATCCTCCTTTGGCATATTAGACGTGTCCTCCACCGTGGAGACTGGCACAAAATAGTCGTTCGATGCCTCAGCCATTTCCTTACCACCGTATATCAATTTCCCTTTCTCGTCTTCCAAGGGACCTACGTTGACTTTAGCCACCCTTTTCCTCTTTATATATTTATAGAAACATAGAAAACCTACAGCACAATACAGGCCCTTCGGCCCACAATGTTGTGCCGAAAATGTCCCTACCTTAGAAATTACTAGGCTTACCCATTGCCCTCTATTTCGAAAGCTCCATGTACCAATCCGGAAGTCTCTTAAAAGACCCTATCGTATCCGACTCCACCACCGTTGACGGCAGCACATTCCACGTACTCACTGCTCTCTGAGTAAAACACCTACCCCTGACATCCCCTCTGTACCTACTCCCCAGCACCTTAAACCTGTGCCATCTTGTGGCAGCCATCTCATCCCTGGGAAGAAAAAGCCTCTGACTATCCACACGATCAATGCCTCTCATCAACTTATACACCTCTATCAGGTCACCTCTAACCCTCCGTCGGTACAAGGAGAAAAGGCCGAGTTCACTCAACGTATTCTCAAAAGGAATGCTTCCCAATCCAGGCAACATCCTTGTAAATCTCCTCTGCACCTTTTCTATGCTTTCCATATCATTCCTGTTGTGAGGCGACCAGAAGTGAGCACAGTACTCCAGCTGGGGTTTGACCAGGGTCCTATATAGCGGCAACATTACCTCTCGGCTCCTAAATTCAATTCGACGATTGATGAAGGTCAATACACCATACGCTTTCTTAACCACAGAGTCAACATGCGCAGCTGCTTTAAGCGTCCTATGGACTCGGACCCCAAGATCCCTGATTCTCCACACTGCCAAAGACTTACCATTAATACTATATACTGCCATCATATTTGACCTACCGAAATGAACCATACTTTCATAGGCTGAACTCCATCTGCCAATTCTCAGCCCAGTTCTGCAGGCTATTAATGTCCGCCTGTAACTTCTGACATCCCTCCACACTATTCACAACAACTCCAACCTTTGTGTCATCAGCAAACTTACAAACCCATCCCTTCACTTCCTCATCCAGGTGATTTATAAAAATCACGACGACTAGGGTCCCAGATCCCTGAGGCACTCCACTGGTCACCGGCCTCCATGCAGAATATGACCCATCTACAACCACCCTTTGCCTTCTGTGGGCAAGCCAGTGCCGGATCTACAAAGCAATTTCCGCTTGTATCCCATGCCTTCCTACTTTCTTAATAAGCCTTGCATGGGGTATCTTATTAAATGCCTTGTTGAAATCCATAGACTACATCTACCACTCTTTCTTCATCAATGTGTTTAGTCACATCCTCAAAAAAAAAAAACGGTCTCATAAGGCACGACCCGCCCTTGGCAAATTCATTCTGACTATTCCTTATCAAATTATACTTCTCCAATTGTTCATAAATCATGTCTCTCAAGATCTTCCGAATCAAGTTATGAACCACTGAGGTAAGACTCACTGGCCTATAATTATCTGGGCTATCTCTACCACCATTCTTGAATAAAGCAACAACATTCGCAACCCTCCAATCCTCCGGAACCTCTCCCGTCCCCATTGACGATGCAAACATAATCGCCAGAGGCTCAGCAATCTCCTTCCTGCCTCCCACGGTAGCCAGGGTACATCTCATCCGGTCCTGGCGACTTATCCAACTTGATGCTTTCCAAAAGCTCCAGCACATCCTCTTTCTTAATATCTACATGTTCAAGCTTGTTAGTCTGCTGCACGTCATCACTACTATCACCAAGATACTTTTCCACAGTGAATACTGAAGCGAAGTATTGATTAAGTACCTCTGCTATTTCCTCCGGTTCCATACACATTTTCCCACTGCCACACTTGATAGGTCCTATTCTTTCACGTCTTATCCTCGTGCTCTTGACATACTTGTAGAATGTCTTGGGGATTTCCTTAATCCTGCCCGCCAATGCCTTCATATGGCCCCTGTCTCCTGACTCCCAGCTGTCTCTTTTTGTGAGCCAGCTGCTCTTCCCAGTCTCCTCAGTTTGGTTCGCAGCCTCCAAAAATTCTAGTTTAAACTTTCCCCAGTAGCCTTAGCCTCCCCGCCAGGATATTGGTCCCCATGGGATGCAAGTGCAACCTGTCCTTTTTGTACAGGTTACACCTGCTCCAAAAGAGGTCCCAATTATCCAAAGATCTGAATCCCCGCCTCCTGCTCCAATCCCTCAGCCACGCAATTATCCTCCACTTCATTCTATTCCTATTCTCACTGCCACGGAGCACATACAGTAGTCCCCTGGTTACTACATTCGCTGTCCTGCTTCTCAACTTCCTTCCTAACTCCCTGTAGTCTTTTTTTTCAGGACCTCTTCCCTTTCCCTACCTATGTCATTGATACCAATATGTACCACGACCTCTGGCTCCTCACCCTACCAACGCAGGATGTCTTGGATGTGATCAAAAACATCCTGGGCCCTGGCACCTGGGAGGCAAACTGCCATCCGAGTTTCTTTCCTGCGTCCACAGAATCACCTGTCGGACGCCCAAACTAGAAAGCCCGCTATCACTAATACCTTCCTCTTCCTTTCCATAACCTTCTGAGCCACGGTGCCGGTGCAGAGGCACGGCCACTGTCACTTCCCCCAGGTAGGTTGTTTCCTACCCACCCCGCCCCCAACAATACTCAAGCAGGAATTCTTACTTTCAAGGGGTACAGCCACACCGGTACTCTCTAGTTAGTACCTGACTCATTCCCATCCCACTCCTGACTGTGAACCAGTTGTCTGTCTCCCGTGGTTCCGGTGTGACCATCTGCCTATAACTCCTTTCTATTATCTACCCGCTGTCCCTGAACAGACGAAGGTCATCGAGTTGCATCTCCAGTTCCCTAACTCGGTCCCTAAGGAGCTGCAGCTCGACATACCGGGTGCAGTTATGGCCATCCGGGAGGCTAGGAGACTCCAGGACCTTCCACATCTGACACCGAGCACAGAAAACCGGCCTCACACACATACTTCCTCCTTTACAGGTAACACAGTTAAACCTTTCTCGTCTCTTCCTGTAACTGCCTAAGAGCTTTCAGCCAAAGCCCTATCAAACTGCTGCCTGTCAATCCACTGCTCGCTCCGACGCTGCCCGCGGATATGGCGACCTTCCCTTTAAACCTTTCGCGCTCTACTGGTTGACGTCACGCGGCTGCGCAGTCCTGCCTATATTTTACCCCAAGTAGTATAAACTGCCTTTGCACCCGAAATCAGCCTTCACTCCCAGCCTTTTTGCTCCGAATCAAAGAACTTTTGCTATCTATTTTTCTATTTTGTGCTAATTTACTTTCATATTCTACCTTCCCTTTCGTTATTTCTTGTTTATTTGTTCTTCCCGTCCGTTGTCGTAGTGGGAGCTCATGAGAGCGTGAAGGCGAGTCAGACTTAAGGTCGGGAGAATATGAAAGGAAGTGTTCCCTCCCTGCGGTGAGCTTACGTCTCCACGAGAGGGAGGTGCTCATGCTCGCTCGCGAGTCGTTTCGAGTCGATAGGATCTTGCGACCGAAGGGGCTGAGGAAGTACAGTTCCCATGCCATGCAGTGACGCAACCAGTCAGGGTGCTCTCAACTGCGTCCCTGCAGGAAGTTCCTAGGATTTCGGGAACCATACCAAACTTCCTCAACCGTCTGATCTGAAAGAGGTGCTGTTGTGCCTTTTTCACTTCACAACTGGTGTGTACAGAGCACGTGAGGTCCTCGGTAATGTGGATTTCGAGTAACCTAAAACTGTTTACCCTCTCAACCGCAGATCCATCGATGTCAATAGGGGTTAGCCCGTCTCCATTTGTCCTGTCGTCCACAACCAGCTCCTTTGTTTTTTTGGGATATTGAGGGAGAGTTTGTTTACCTGACGTCACTGCGTCAGAAAGATAACTTCATCCTTGCAGGTCACTTCGTTATTTTATGAGATTAAGTCAATCAATGTAGTGTTGTCGCTAAATGTAATTAACAGATTCGAGCTGTGGGTGGCGATACAATCATGGGTATACAGGGAGTAAAGGAGGGGATTCGGTATATGGCCCTGAGGGGCTCCTGTGTTAAAAATCGGAGAGGTGGAGGTGAGGGAGCCCACTCTTACAACCTGCTGGCGATCTGAGAGGCAGGGTCAAGGACGAGATCTCTGAGCTTCCTGTCGAACCTGGAGGCAATGATGGTGTTGAATACTGTAGTCCAAGAACAGCATTCTCACATAAGCATCCTTCTTCTCCAGATGTGTCAGGGCAGTATGTAGAGCAGTGGCTACTGCGCCGTCTATCTATTGGTTGTGTCGATAGGCAAATTATAAGGGGTCCAGTACCCTCCTTTCGTAAGAGGTTTACATACACTAATCACAGAGGCTCGCGTCAGTCACCGAGTAATCTCAATGCCCCGCTGTTTCCCCACCAACTCGTGTCATTCCCCATACTCACCCCATTGCCCCACTCTTTGCGCACAGCCCCGTGTCTGGGTCCAAATTAATCACTCTACCCGCTCTCGTCCCACAGCCCTGTGTCAGTTCCAGAAGTAATTAACTATGGATCCCCTTGGAATTATGTTGATATTAAGCTTGAGCAATCAGGAAAGGATATGTCCTGGAAAAATGCACAACGGAAATGTGAATATATCTACGGCTGCACTTACATGGGGTTCTGGACAGGTTTGCCCCATTCAGACAGGGAAAGGACGGTAGGTTGAAGGAACCATGGTTGACAAGAGATGTGAAACATCTGGTCAAGAGGGAGAAAGAAGCTTCAGGAAGCTGAGCTCAGGATTAGAAAGCAAGGACCAGTCATGACTGTAGATTTACGAAGTAGCCGGGGACAAACTGAAGAATGACAGTAGGATAACTAGAAACGTCTACAGAAGCTCTGCAGTAACTTTAAGGAAAACCCCAAGCCATTCTAGATGTATGTGAAGAGAAAGATGACTGGAATGAGTATAGGACCGGTCCGGGATAGAAGATGAAATAAGCCCCTGAAGTCGGGGGAGGAAGGGCAGGTCCTGAATGAAGACTTTCTTTCAGTATTCACCAGTGAGAGGGACATTGGTGAGGACAGCCTTACACGGGCCGATGTGCGACAACATACCGAGGTTAAGTGAGAGGATGTACTGGAACTTTTGCAAAAAAACACAGTAGGTTAAATACGTCTTCTTGTGTGGTCGGGAGAAAGCCTGAGTGACTGCGGGAAGCTGTGAGTCCTACTTCAGTGATGGGCAAATTATCAGAGAACTTTTTTAGATACAGGAGTTACGAGAATTTGGAGAAAGATTACCAAATTTGGGAGAGTCAGTATGGCTTTGTCAGGGGAAGATCATGTCTCACGAGCCTGGCTCAATTCTGTGAGGATGTGACGGTTATACTTACGGTTAACTATGGCAGGACATTTCAAAAGGTTTGGTATCCTGGGAGAGTTGGCTTGTGGATTCAGGACTGACGCCCGAAAAGGCAGAGGATAGTTGTGGATGGAGCGTTTTCTCCACGGATGCTGGTGCCAGTGGTGTCCGGCAGAGATCTGTTCTGAGACACCAGGATAGTTGTGCTTTAAAAATGATGTGAGTAAGGAAGTGGAAGGGTGGTTTATTGTATTTGTAATGGTGTGGAGGTTGGGGGAATTATGGACAGTATAGAAGTTTGTCACAGGTTTCAACATGACAGTAACAGGACACAGGGCAGGGCTGAGAAGTTACAGACGGAGTTCAATCCGGAAAAGTACGATGCGAATCACTTTGGAAGGATGATTTTGTAAGCAGCAATTACAAAATATATCTTCATTTAAATAGCTGAAGCCAGGTAACATGGAAAATAATATGGAAAAAAAAACACATCATATTTTGTTTTAAAGTAATTACATTGCAAAATCCCTTGTGGAGTCAAACTCATGACAAGGGGTTTGAGTGAGTAAAAATAGTTTAACGTAAGTGTTTGTGCAATTGGTTGTCACTAATGTCCCTGACGTGATACCCACACTAATTGCCTCAGTGGAATTGCTCTCTCCTCACTAAAAGACTGCTAAACCGATCACCAGTCCATCTGAGCAGCTGAAACGCTCCGTACAACTGAACGCTGCTTCTGACGGAATATGGGATATCCGGCGATTTACTACATCGCGGCAATTTTCTATCCCACACTTGTAGCGGTTGGTGTCCCCGGTAAGATGCCGGAGCTGGTCACTTTATGTATGGTGGCGTCGTTATTCTGCTGCGGTATCCGCACTGTTACTGAGCACAGATGCTACCATCGACTGAAACGTGTTTCCGGAATGGAGGATTCAAATATCCAATGGTTTTATTTTCATTTTTTGTAGTTCAATCGCAGAGTTTTCTTCTTTTCTCAATTAAGGTGGTGCCGACATTGTCAATGTTTCATAATTTCACCTCGCTCGGCTTTCTGAAGTGATGCTGCTCTCTTCTTTTCCAGGACTGCAGACACTTCGAACTTATAACAATGTGACAGCTTATTTAAATGACGGTCCAGTCTATTTTCGACTCGTAGGTCTGTTCGTCTGTAAGTCAGTAAATAAGAACTCGTACTTTGCAACTCCATGATACCACTTTGACACCGTTACAAATAATCCCGTCTGTTCTTCCAACTCCAGTAATTGTTTACTGTGGCGATTGACTGCTCACCGGATCTCTCGCTCTAAACTGTGGGAAGGTCGCCAATCCACTGACACACACATCCGGCATTGTCCTCCAGCCGGAGTGCAGCGACCGAGACCGTACACACTGGACTCCCGCTTTCCACTTCCAAACAGACCATACCCTGCACAGCATCGGGAGAAAGGGGGCATTCAGGGAGCTGACCATATTTCTATTTTGTTCCCAAATTTCTTGCAGTTAATTTAACGGCGATTGTGATCTTATCTCGGGGAAAATGCGGACTCTCCAAATGCATCACCCGTTACCTGGTTGGAATGGCTACAGCGGATCTGATGGTGGTTATCGTTTTTGCTTTAGTGGAACAGACCAATAATATCTACATTTATTCCAGATCCCTACTCATCACTCCAGTATGCGCTCTGACTCATTCTAAAGTGATGCTGGTCTCTGCTTTTCTCGGTCCGAGTCTATCAGTGCAGACACTTCGATCTTATAACAACGTGGCAGCTTATTTAAATGACGGTCCAGTCTATTTCCGACACGTAGATCTGTCCTTCTGTAAGTCAGTAAATGAGAACTCGTGCTTCATATCTCCACGATGCCACTTTGACACCGCTACAAATAATCCCGTCTGTTCTTTCACCTCTAATAATGGAAATGGTGTTGTTTACCGGAGCGACCGACTTCTCACCGGTCCGTGAGTCGTGGAACTCGGATCTCTCGCTCTAAACTGTGAGAATGTCGCCAATCCACTGACACTCACATCCGTCACTGTCCTCCAGCCGGAGTGCGGCGACCGAGACCGCACACACTGGATTCCCGCTTTCCACTTCCAAACAGACCATACCCTGCATAGCATCGGTAGAATGGGGGCATTCAGGGAGCTGACCATATTTCTATTTTGTTTCCAAATTTCTTGTATTTACCTGTTTGGAATAGCAACAGCAGATCTGATGGTCGTTATCGTTATTGCTTCAGTGGAACAGACCAGCAATATCTACATTTATTCTACTTATATTTCTATTCTTTCCTAATTTCTTGTAGTTAATTTAACGGCGATTGTGATCCTATCTCGGGGAAAATGCGGACTCTCCAAATGCATCACCCGTTACCTGGTTGGAATGGCAACAGCGGATCTGATGGTTGTTATCGTTTTTGCTTTAGTGGAACAGACCAACAATATCCACATTTATTCCAGATCCCTGCTCATCACTCCTGTATGCGCTCTGACACTTGTATTTGTGACCGCAACGACTGACTGTTCTGTTTGGTTGACGGTCAGTTTTACCTTCGATCGCTTCATCGCAATATGTTGCCGAAAGCTGCGGGAGCGATACTGCACCGAGAGAACAACAACGGTGGTTATGGTGACCGTGGTTATAGTGAGCTGCGGGAGAAGTGTCCCGTTTTACTTTGCCCTTGAACCTTACGTCATCATTGACAACACGCCGTGGCGGTGCGCCCTCACATATGAATACGCTACTTCACCCGTGTGGAGAAGTTACCAATTACTGGGCAGTATTTTAACACCATTGCTACCAATCGGATTAATCCTGGTGTTTAACGGGTTAACTCTACGGTATATCGTTGTGGCAAATAGAGTCCGCAGAAAGCTTCGGAACAGCGGCGACAATCAGAAAGATGCCGAGGTGGAAAAACGCAGAAAATCGATAATTTTGTTGTTTTCTATATCAGCTAATTTCATATTATTTTGGATGCCCTCTGTAGCCCATTCCCTGAAATGGCAAGTGCAAAACTATTTTTACGAGAACAGATTTTTGAGTTCCCCGGCATATATCCTACAACAATTTGGATTCATGTTGCAAGTACTCAGCATGTGCACCAATACTTGCATCTATACACTGACACAGAGGAAATTCAGAGAAGAGCTGAGGAATGGAATGACGTATGTGTTTACATTAAATGGCCATCTGTGTAGATAACGCCCCCGTCTAATGAGAATTCAGCGGAGTTTTCAAATAAAGCTGTTTTTCAATGAATAGGTTTGACCAATATTTCATAAATTCAAATAATCATATGCCTAATCAAGCAACCCAAACAAAAAGTTGGTGGAACGCAGCAGGCCAGGCAGCATTAATAGGAAGATGTAGAGTCGAGATTTCGGGCCGAGCCCCTTCGTCAGGACTAATTGAAAGAAGTGCGAGTAGATATTTGATGTGGGAGGGGGAGAGGGAGATTCCAAATGAGAGGAGACTACAGGAGGGGGAGATATAAAGCTAAGAGCTGGAAGGTTATTTTGCAAAAGGGATACAGAGATGGAGAAGGGGCGGATCACGCGAAGGGAGGCCTTGGGAGAGCAAAAGGGGAAGGGCAGCATCTGCAGATTTTCTCGTATATGCCTGATCATCCGGAAATTGCAGAATTGGTGGAAGATTGCTCACTTCACACAGTTCAGGTCGGTAGCAATACAAACGTTCAATGCTGCTGGCGTGATTGTTACATTGGTTGAAGTATGTTCCGAACTGTCACAGACACTCGACTGTCACAAGGGAAAGGATGGCTTCAGGACTTTCCGGGTTTAAGTTCTTTCAAAATGGACAGGGCGGGTAACAGAGTCCAATGAGAAACCAGGGATAGTATCGCAGCTGCAGAAAGGGAGGAAAACGTGCAGCGTTCCTTTGTTAATTGACGGTGATATGAACACAGAAACATGCAGGGCGCCATCTCCCCATTTGCAGCATTCTGTATAGCCGCCCACCGTGAGCCAGCGGGAGATTTAAAAAGCGAGCAGATTGAGAAGGGTCAATCATCTCTTCCGCAGTTGAACGGGGCACCACTGCGCAAGCGCGTGAAAGTCGGCCCGTGAGGCAGCGGGAGATTTAAAAAGCCAGCAGATTAACGGAGTGGGCGACGGAGTAGTGGGACACATAGAAATGCTTTGGCCTGAGAGGCTCCGGCGAGCAGATGCTGAGGACGAACTTGCTCCCAGTGAGGTAAGGCTGGGTAAGCTCCTTTAATTAATCTACTTAGCTTAGGAGTAGGTAATGGAGGCAGCAGTTAGAGCGGTCGGGTGCTCCGTTTGCAGTACTGGGAAGTCAGGGCGAGCACAATTGCCCCTGATGACTACACCTGCAAAAGGCGCATCCGGCTGCAGCTCATGACAAACGGACTTAGGGAACTGGAGCTGGAGCTGGATGAACTTCGGTTCATTCGGGAGGCAAAGGCAGAAATAAACAGGAGTTACAGGGAGAAGGTCACCCCTCGGAGTCAGCAGACAGGTAGTTGGGTGACTGTCAGGAGAGGGAAGAGGAATAGACTGAATGAGAAGAGCACCCCTGTGGCCACCCCCATCAATAATAATTATACCGTTTTGGATCCTGTTAGTGAGAATGACCTACCAGGGACACGTTGCAGTGGTTGTGTCTCTGGCAGCGAGACTGGACCCTCAGCTCAGAATGGAAGGAGGGAAATGAGGAGAGCAGTGGTGATAGGGGAATCGATAGTTAGGGGAACAGATAGAAGGTTTTGTGGAAGAGATCGAGAATCACGGATGGTCCGTTCCCCTCCTGAGGCAGGGACCGCGATATCTCGGATCGAGTTCTCAGTATTCTCACGAGGGAGGGTGAGCAGCCGGATGTCCTGGTTCATGTCGGGACCAACGGCGTGGATAAGAAGAGTGAGGAGGTCTCTCCTCAGTCTCTATTCTTCCAGTCTATCTCCCAGGCTTTCTCTCCAATCTCCCTCCAATCAGTCTATCTTGCCCAGTCTATTTCTCCTCGACTGGCCCGCTGAATCTCTCTGCCATCATTCTCTCCGCCTGGTCTCTTTCTCCTCTTTCTCCCCAGTGTTTCTCCCCCAGTCGCCCTCGCCAGACTCTCTCTTATCGAGTCACTCTCTCACCAATCTCTATCTACCGATGCTCTCTCTCCCCGCATTCTCGCTCGCTCAGTCTCTCACCACATTCTTTCTCTCCAGTCCATCTTCACCTAATCTTTCTCTTCCCCAAGTTCTCTCCATCTCTCTCTCCCCACTCTCGCCCTGTTTCTTTCTCATACCGGTCCACTTTCCCCTCCGGCTCTCATTCACAGCTGACCCCCCCCCCCCCCGCCGTTTTTCTCCAATAGGCCATCGGCTCCGTCGCCCTCTCAACTGTCTTCTCTCCTACATTCCCCATCCCCGTCCATATCTCCCGAGACTCTGGACCCTTTTTCTCTCTGCACATTCTCCAGTCTCCCTCTATCCTCCAATATCACCCCCGTCTCCCACACTCTCCTTCTCTCCTATCAGTCGCTTTCCAATCCCGCTATCTCTCCCCAACCAGGACTCTCACCCAGTATCCCATCCTACGCACCCCCACCCCATTTCTCTCTCCTCCGGACTGTATCCCTGCTATTCTCTTTCTCACTCATCCTCTCTCAAGTCCCACAGTTTCTCTCTGTACAGTCTGTCTTCCTCACGTCTGCCTCTCCCTCCCCGTCTGTTTCTTCGTCCTGGTCTTTTGCTTCACTCCAGTCTCTCTCCTCGCATGGGCTCTCACCCGACACTTTCATCCGCATTTTCTCTCTCTCTCCACCCAGTCTATCTCTTCTGTCCTCTCCGCCTGTCGCTTCCGGTCCAGGCCCCTCTCCCTCTCCCCCCTCTCTCTCTATATATATCTCTCTCCCCCCCAGGGCTTTTTGTCCCCCAATTTCTCTGTCCATTCGTTCTCTCTTCTTCAACTCTCCCTCTCCCTGTTTCTCTCTCCTTGCCACTCTCCTTCTACCCTTATTCCCCTCTTGTCTCAGGCCCGTACCTGACACTCGCTCCTTCTCAACCTCTCCCTGTATCCCGTCTTTCTCCGTGTCTCTCTTTCTTCCTATTCTTCCCTGTTTCGCTCCCCGTGTCTCTCCCCATCTCTGCAAGACTCTCTTCCACTAGTTCCCTCTCTCACTCTATAACTCCTTCACCCACTCCCACTCTCTCTTCATCTAACCTTTCTCCGCCATGGTCTTTCTCACCATAGTGTCTGCTCCTTTGAAATTTCTTTTCCCTCACGTTTCTGATTCGTTCGCGTTCCCTTCCCTTGCTAATCCTCCATCTCTCTCTCTCTCTCTCGCTTTTATCTCACTTTCTCTTCCCATCTCTCTCTTCCCCGTGTCTCTCCACTCCACTGTCCACTGTGCTCTCCTTCTCCCGTCATTTCTCCCCCGCGTCCGGTTCCGCTCGTACTCCCTCCAAGGCTTTGAGAATATTTGAACGCTCTGAATACATGCTGATTGTATTAAATTGCTGCACAAACATGTTTATTTACGGGGTAACTAAGTTCAAATGCAGAGAGCAATTCGCCAGCGCAGCGAGATATCCTGTTATGTCAATTATTCAACTAATTAATAAATAAAATTTCTAAGTTCTTCTCAGTGGTGGTAGGGGGCTTTTCCACCTTGACAGTGCAAAACCGGCGTCATTGGAGAACGTGGCAGCGGGGAGAATAAAACTGGTTTTCAGCCCGACGGAGACACATCATGAGAACAGACCCCTCGGCGCCCGCGCCCTGCGACCTTCACCTCCGACCAGTGATTAAATTCATCCTGCACCTTATTTTTATTTTTGACCATAACCCCGCTGTCATCATCGCCGAACCAGGTTGAAATAATAAACCCCGCCCTGCAGTGTAAATACTCAGCGCTCAAGTGACGGACAAAGCCGGTGCTTCTCGCAGACGGAGCAGCTGCTGGAAATATGGCCGTCACAAGGAGAGCGGACGGAGTTCACAGTGAGCACCCCGACGGTCAGATCGGGACTGGTCCGAGATCGCAGTGAGTGGGCAGCACCGCAATGAGATTTAGCTGTCTGCACCCTACATCGGATCCGTCAACACGCGATGAGCAGACAACATCCACCTGGACAAAGACACTAACTATAACTGTCGAGTTCGGCAGTTTTCCAAATTTCCATCCGAGCAAAATACATGTTGAATCTCCTCTGCATTCACTCCAGTACAAACGCATGTATGTTAATAATTTTTCTTTTTTTCTCACAGCTAAGACTGGTAAAACTCATTTTTCAATTGCAGGGAACTTTCCTACCATTCTAGTGATATTTATTATTGTAGCTTTCTGGAGATTTACATAAATATTGCTGTGACGGTGTAATTATTGTTGTACAGTGACTCTCGGATGAAACCGCCAGTGGATATTACAACTGGGACATTGTACACCCTTTTCATATACCATAGTCTTTCAATTTTATTTTTCAAGTCAGCATATTTTTGTTGTTTCTCAGGAACTGATTTCTGTCTATTATCTGTGTTTGGAATGACACACACATACCTGCAGATTTGTCTCTTGTTCTTATTATTACGTAAATTGTTTTTGCTGTTTCATCCTGTAATATTATATCCGGATGTGTCTGATATATTGCCCTATCTCGAGGAATGGATTGGTCATAATAAAATCGCAATCTACTGCTTCGTCCCTCCCTTCTTCCTCACCCTCACCATTCTCTCACCCCTCTCTAATAGTTTAGCATACACCCTCTCCCTCAGCCTTTTTCCTGCATCCTCACTTTCTCCTTTCCCTTGTTACTCCTCTCTCCCCACTTGCCTTCACTCTCACTTTGCTTCTATAGACAGTGGCTTGCAAAAGTTTGGACACCCTTAGTCAAAATTTCTTTTACTGTGAATATCTAAGCGAGTAGAAGCTGAGCTGATTTCCAAAAGGCATAATGTTAAAGATTACACATTTCTTTAATATCTTAAGAAAGATTACATTTTATTTTCATCTTTTACAGTTTCAAAATAAAAAACAAACGGGTAAAGGGCCCGAAACAGAAGTTTGGGCACCCTGCATGGCAGTATTCAGTAGCACCCTTTTGTCAAGTATCACAGCTTGTAGACGCTTTCTGCAGACAGCTAATAGTCTTTCAATTCTTGGTTGATGGAATTTCTCCGATTCATCCTTGCAAAAGGCTTCTCGTTATGTGAGATTCTTGGGCCGCGTTGCTCTTTTGAAGTCTGTCCACAAATATTCGATGATGTTTAGGTCGGGGGACTGTGAGGTCCTTGGCAAAACCTTCAGCTTGCAACTCTTGAGGTAGTCCATTGTGGATTTTGAGGTGGGCATACGATTATTATCCTGTTGTAGAAGCCATCCTCTTTTCATCTCCAGCTTTTTTACAGACGGCGTAATGTTTGCTTCCAGAATTTGCTGGTATTTAATTGAATTCATTCTTCCCTTCACCAGTGAAATGTTTCCCGTGACACTGCCTGCAACACAAACCTAAATCATGATCGATCCACCCTCGTGCTCATGAAATTCTGCACCCTTTTTTCTCCAAACATACGTTTGCTCATTGAGGCCAAAAAATCTACTTTAACTTCATCAGTCCACTGGACTTGTTTCCAAAATGCTTCAGGCTTGTTCAGATGTTCCTTTGCAAACTTCCGATGCTGAATTTTGTTGTGAGGACAGAGGAAAAGTTTTCTTCTGACGGCTCTTCCATGAAGGTCATATTTATTCCGGTGTCGCTGAACAGCAGAACAGTGCACCACCACTCCAGAGTCTGCTAAATACAGGAGGGGGCTGGACACTCTCCCATTCCCAGTCCGCCGCAATCGTAGCTGGTGGGGTTTCGCTCCCCGGAGAGTGAGGTGCTGCTGCTCGCTTGCGAGACGTTTCGAGTCGATAGGGTCTTCAGACCAAAGGGGACGTGGAATGGTGGGTGAAAGTTGGAGACTTAACTCGGTTCCGTGGGTCTGATCCATCGGGGAGCGGCGACCCGGTAGGTGGAAGCTCGTAGTCCCGGGACTGGTGGGTTTGATCGTGCTCCTAGGCTCGGGGATTCCATGGTCCTGAGGTCAAAGGAAATACTGGGTTAGGCCGTTAGGGGGAGCTCTTCGACATTTTTAATTTACTGTAGTTCCGTACATCAATTTACCTATATATGATAAAAAAGAAGCCTTCAGAAAATATATTAAAACTAATTTTCCATCGTGCTTCACTCTGAAATGATTTCAAATTAATTAACTTGATTTCTTATATCCTTCACATACACGAGGAGTAAAAATCTTCATGTCACGTCTCTATCTAAATGTGCAATCATAGTAATTTATAATATTATTTAGTAAACAGAACAGTCAATGTAGTATAGAATACAAACAAATCAGCGTGAGTTAATCAGCCTGTTGTCCTGGTGGAAGAAGCTGTCCCGGAGCCTGTTGGTCCTGGGTTTTACGCTGCGCTACCGCTTCCCAGATGGTAGCAGCTGGAATAGATCGTGGTTGTGCTGACCAGGGTCTCCAATGAACCTTCTGGCCCTTTTACTCACCTGTCCCTGCAAATGTCCTGATTCATGGGAAGTTCACATCTATAGATGTGCTGGCCTGTCCGCACAACTCACTGTTGAGTACTGCGATTAAGGGAGGTACAGTTCTCATACCAGTCATGATGCTCTGAATTGTGCTTCTGCAGAAAATTCTTAGGATTTCTGGGCCATACCAAACTTCCTCAACCGTCTGAAGTGAAAGAGGCACTATTGTGCCTTTTTCACTTCAGAGTTGGCCTGTACAGGCCACGTTAGGTCCTCGGTGATGTGGATGCCTGGAACTTAAAGCTGTTACCCTCTCAACCGCAGATCCATTGATCTCAATAGGGGTTAGCCCATCTCCATTCCTCCTGAAATCCACTACCATCTCCTTCGCTTTTGCGACATTGAGGGAAAGGTTGTTTACCTGACGTCACTGTGTCAGAAAGATAACTTCTTCCCTGGAGGACACTTCGTTATTTTTTGATATTAGGCTAATAAGTGTAAGGTCGTCAGCAAATTTAATTAACAGATTGGAGCTGTGGGTGGCGATACACTCATGGGTGTACAGGGAGTAAAGGAAGTAACTCAGTACATGGCGCTGAGGAGCTCCTGTGATGAAAGTCAGAGGGGTGGAGGTGAGGGAGCCCACTCTCATTACCCGCTGGCGATCTAAGAGGCAGAGTCAAGGACGAGATCCCTGACCTTCCTGTCGAGCCTGGAGGGGATTATGCTGTTGAATACTGAACTGTATTCCAAAAACAGCATTCCTACATAAGCATCCTTCTTTTCCAGATGTGTAAGGACGGTGTGTAGAGCAGTGGCCATTGCGCCGTCTGTCGTTCGGTTGTGTCGGTAGGGAAACTATAAGGGGTTCAGCACCCTCCTTTCGTAAAAGGGTTACATACTCTAATCAGACAGACCCGCGCAGTCACCAAGTAATCTCAATGTCCCGCTGTGTCCCCACAACCTCGTGTCATTCCCCATACCCATCCCATTGCCACACTCTCTGCCCACAAATCCGTGTCAGGGTCCAAATTAATCACTCTACCCGCTCCCGTCCCCCAGCCCTGTGTCAGATCCCGATGTAATTAATTGTGTAGGTGGAATTATGATGATATTAAGCTGGAACATCGAAGCATAAATAGGGAAAGGATCAGACATAACTGTCGATTTACAAAGTAGCCGGGGACAAACTGAAGAATGGAATTAGGATAACTAGAAACGTCTAGAGAAGGTCCGCAGTAACTTTAAGGAAAGTACCAAGCCATTCTAGATGTATGTGAAGAAACAGCTGACTGGAATCAGTGCAGGACCGGTCCGGGATAGAATATGAAGCAAGTCCCTGAGGTTAGGGGGAAGAAGGGCAGATCCTGAATGAAGACTTCCGTTCAGTATTCACCAGTCACAGAGACATCTGTGAGGAGAGCGTTAAACGGGTCGATGTGCGACAACATATCGTGGTTAAGAGACAGGATGCACTGAAACTTATGAAAATAAATACATAGGATACATAAATCCTCTTGTTTGGTCGGGAGAATCCCTGGGTGACTGCGGGAAGCGGTGAGCCCTGCTTCATTGAGGCGCAAATTATTGGAGAACGTTCTTAGAAACAGGATTTGGGAGAATTGGCAGAAGCATTGCCTGATTTGGGAGACTCAGTGTGGCTTTGTGAGGGGCAGATCATCTCTCACGACGCAGGTTCAATTCTGTGAGGAGGTGATGGTCATCATCGGTTAACCAGGTAAGACATTTCAGAACGTTAGGAGTCTTGGTATCCTGGAAAATCTGGCTGGTGGATTCAGCACAGACGCCCAAGAAGGCAGAGGGTAGTTGTGGATGGAACGTTTCCTCCCTGGGTGCTGGTGCCTGTGGTGTCCTGCAGAGATCTGTTCTGAGTCCCCCCGTATTTTTGCGCTTTAAAAATCATGCGAATAAGGAACTGGAAGATCGGTTTATTGTATTTGCAATGATGTGGAAGTTGATGGGATTATGGATTGTACAGAAGGTAGTCACAGATTACAAGTGGACAGTGACAGGACGCAGAGCAGCGCTGAGAAGTTACAGATGGAGTTCAACCCGGAACGATACGGAGTGATTCACGTTGGAAGGATGAATTTGAAGGCAGAAATGTTACTTTCTTGAGTCAAACGAGGGTCGCACATTAGTACGAGTTCCACGATGGAATCAGAGTGCTGTGCCTTTCTCCAATAAACTGAGGGCCGCTCATCGGTACGAGAACCACAATCGGCACGGAGCGGTGCGCTGCAGGAGCAGAAGGCAGTGTGATTGACAGGTGAGCTTGACCATATCCGCTGTTCTGCTCAGACTTATAGTGACGCTCGGAAGGCAATATACCTGACAGTAAATCAGGGGGAAAAATACAACTTCTTGGCAAATAACAGAACAGCCTGGGAACCTGCGGATTGTTCACAGATTTCACCTGTTACTTTTGTTCAAAGACCGAATGGATGGAAAAATAGGGGTAGAATTGTGGCAGTTTTGAGGATATCTTTAAAGTTAAACAAACTGTATCGCACATTACGGGTATGAGGTGCTCAGGTCATTCACTGACAGAGGCCAAGATTGTGCCAACCGGCCATTGTGTGCGCTGGAGAACATTTTTCTTCAAACTGTCCACAGCCCTCGCTAATTTCCCGAGGACACGTTCCCATTTTGACCACAGGTCTCTGGAATATCGCTGTGGATCTTTTACAGTGTTTGCAGGAATATGTGCGGTGTATTTTATTGTAACACATGACAGCTATCACTGTGATTTCCATCACTCAAAGCGCCCGGATTGACGGGAACAAACGAAAGAAATACATGTTTCCACAATGGGGAGGGGGGGGGGGTGTTCAGGCATCTGATTGCTTTATTTTCATTTTCCGTACTTCGATCGAAATTATTTTTGACAACTTCTTACAATTTCACCTCGCTAGGCTTTCTAAAGTGATGCTGGTCTCTGCTTTTCTAGGTCCGAGTCTCTATCAGTGCAGACACTTCGAACTTATAACGACGTGGCAGCTCACTTAAATGACTGTCCCGTCTATTTTCGACACGTAGATCTATTCTGTAAGTCAGTAAATGAGAACTCGTGCTTTATATCTCCTTGACTCCATTTGGTAAGGCATGTGATGCGGTCAACCATGGTAGGACCGTTCATACCGTCAGAAGGGTTGGTATCCAGGGAGAGGTGGCTGGTGGATTCAGGACTGACGCCCACTAAAGGCAAACTGTAGTTGTGGATGCAGCGTTTTCTCCCTGGATATCGGTGACCAGTGGTGTCCTGCACTGGTCAGTTTGAGACCTCCGGCTTTTAGTGTTTTTATGAATGATTTGGATGAGGAGGTGGAAGGGTGGATAATGGTATTTACAATGATGTGGAGTTTGGTGGAATTATGAATAGTATAGAAGGGAGTGACAGATTACAACAGGACAGTGACAGGACGCAGAGCAGCGCTGAGAAGTTACAGATGGAGTTGAACCCGGAAAGGTAGGAAGTGATTCACTTTGGAAGGATGAATTTGAAGGCAGAGGTGATACTTTCTCGAGTCAACCGAGGGCCGCACATTAGTACGAGTTCCACAATGGAAACAGAGTAATCAGACTTTCTCCAATAAGCCGAGGGCCGCTCATCGGTACGAGAACCACAATCGGCACGGAGCGGTGCACTGCAGGAGCAGAAGGAAGTGTGATTGACAGGTGAGCTTCACCACATCCGCTGTTCTGCACATACTCATAGTGACCATTGCTTAAGAAAACAGGTTGACTGAACTCTGAGTTTTCTCCTTGGAGCGACGGAGGATGAGAGGTGACCTGATAGAGGTGCACAGGGTGATGAGAGGCATTGATGATGTGGATAGTCAGAGGCTTTTTCCCAGAGAGGAAATGGTTGCACTAAGAGGATACAGGATTCGGGTGTTTGGGAGTAGTTACAGATGAGATGTCAGGAGTAAGTTTTTTACTCAGAGAGTGGTGAGTGTGTGGAATGGGCTACCAACAACGGTGGTGGAGGCGGATACGATAGGGTCTTTTAAGAGACTTTTGGATAAGTACATGGAGCTTGAAAAAATAGAGGGCTATGGCTAGCCCTAGTAATTTCTATGGTAGGGACATGTTCGGCACAACTTTATGGGCCGAAAGGCCTATGCTGTGCTGTAGGTTTTCTATGTTTCTATGTTTGTATGAAAGACAATATACCCGAAAGCAAATCAGGAGAAAGACAGACAATTTCGTGGCAAATAATAGAACAGCCTGAACACCTGCGGAATGTTCACAGATTTTACTTGTTACTTTTGTTGAAACATAGAATGGATGGCGAAATACTGGTAGAATTGTAGCTGGTTTGAGAATATCTTTAAAGTTAAATCGACTGCATCGCAGGTCACGGGTATGGAGTGGTCATGTCATTCACTGAAAGAGGTCAGGTTCCTGCCAAACGCCCCATGTGTGCCCAGAAAAACATTGTTCTTCAAACTGTCCACCGCCCTCGCTAAACTCCAGAAGACACGTTCCCTTTTTGACCACAGGTCTCTGGAATACCGCTGTGGATCTTTTACAGTGTTTAGAGGAATATGTGCAGTGTACTTTATTGTAACACATGTCAATTGTCACTGTGATTTCCATCACTCACACCGCACGGAATAATAGAACGAACGAAAGAAAAGAATGTACGAATATTCCCCTTTAATCAAGAAGTGCTCTCAGTTCCTCTTGCCAAACAATCTATTTTCCTCAATTTCAGAAGCGAATGTGCTCCGTCAAATGTTACAAAATAAATCGACTTCCAGATGAATACCTACTTTGAAAGCAACACAGATGTAAAAAAAAAATCCTATTTAAATAGCTGAAGCCAGGTATCGTGGAAAATAACATATAAAATTCAAATCATATTTTGTTTTAAAGTAAATAGTTTGCAATATCCCTTGAGGAGTCAAATTCATGACACGGAACAGTGATAAAAATAGTTTAACGTAAGTGTTTGTGCAGTTGGTCGTCACTAATGTCCCTGACATGATCACCACGCTAATTGCCTCAGTGGAATTGCTCTCACCTCAATAAAAGTCTGCTAAACCGATCACCAGTCCATCTGAGCAGCTGAACGTTGCTTCTGACAGAATATGGAATATTCGGCTATTTACTACATCGCAGCCATTTTCTATCCCACTCTTGTAGCGGTTGGTGTCCCCGGTAAGATGCCGGACCTGGTCACTTTATGTATGGTGCCATCGTTACTCTGCTGCGGTATCTCCACTGTTACTGAGCACAGATGCTACCGTCGGCTGAAACGTGTTTCCGGAATGGAGGATTCCAGCTTCTCATTGTTTTATTTTCATTTTCGTACTTTGATCGAAGTGATTTTTCTTTTGTCAGTGACGTTCCTGCCGATATTGACAGTGTTTCATAATTTCACCTCGCTAGGCTTTCTGAAGTGATGCTGGTCTCTGCTTTTCTAGGTCCGAGTCTCTATCAGTGCAGACATTTCGACCTTATAGCAACGTGGCAGCTTATTTAAATGACGGTCCGGTCTATTTTCGACACGCAAATCTGTTCTTACACAAGTCAGTAAATGATAAATTGTGTTTTGTATCTTGTGATTCCACTTTGTCACCGCTGCAAACAATCCCTTCAACTGTTTCGCCCCTAATAATAGAAATGGTTTTGTTTACCATCTTCCGTTCACCAGACCGTACTTCTGTAAGTAAATGAGAACTCGTGCTTTATATCTCCTTGATGGCACTTTGACACCGCTACAAAACAATCCAGTCTGCTCTTTAACCTCTGATAATGGAAACAGTGTTGTTTACAGGAGCGATCGACTGCTCACCGGTCCGTGAGTTGTGGAACTCGGATGCCTCGCTCTAAACTGTGGGAATGTCGCCAATCCACTGACACTCACATCCGTCATTGTCCTCCAACCGGGGTGCAGCGACCGAGACAGCACACACTGGATTCCCGCTTCCCACTTCCAAACAGACCATACCCTGCATAGCATCGGTAGAATGGAGGCATTCCGGGAACTGACCATATTTCTATTTTGTTTCCAAATTTCTTGCAGTTAACTTAACGGCGATCGTGATCTTATCTCGGGGAAAATGCGGACTCTCCAAATGCATCACCCGTTACCTGGTTGGAATGGCCACAGCGGACCTTATGGTGGTTATCGTTGTTGCTTTAGTGGAACAGACCAACAACATCCACATTTATTCCAGATCCCTGCTCATCACTCCTGTATGCGCTCTGACACTTGTATTTAAGGTTGCAACGACGGACTGTTCTGTTTGGTTCACGGTCAGTTTAACCTTCGATCGCTTCATCGCAATATGTTGCCAAAAGCTGCGGGAGCGATACTGCACCGAGAGAACAGCAACGGTGGTTATCGTGACTGTGGTTATAGTGAGCTGCGGGAAATGTGCCCCGGTTTACTTTGCAGTTGAACCTTACGTCATCATTGACAACATGCCGTGGCGGTGCACCGGCACATATGAATACGCTACTTCACCCGTGTGGAGAGGATACGAATTACTGGACAGTATTTTAAATCCGTTGCTACCAATCGGTTTAATCCTGGTGTTTAACGGGTTAACCATAAGACATATCGTTGTGGCAAATAGAGTCCGCAGAAAGCTTCGGCACAGCAGCGACAATCAGAAAGATGCCGAGGTGGAAAACCGCAGAAAATCTATGATTTTGCTGTTTTCTATCTCAGCTAATTTCATATTATTTTGGTTGCCCTATGTAGCCCATTCCCTGAAATGGCAATTGGAAAACTATTTTTACGTGAACAGATATTTGAGTTCCCCTGTATACATTCTGCAACAATTTGGGTTCATGTTGCAGGTACTCAGCATGTGCACCAACACTTGTATCTATACCCCGACACAGAGGAAATTCAGAGAAGAGTTGAGGAATGGAATGAAGTATGTGTTTAGATTAAATGGCCATCTGTGTAGATAACGCCCATGTCCAATTACAATTCAGCGGAGTTTTCAAATAAAGTCGTTTTACAATTAACAGGTTTGGCAAATAAGTCGCAAATTCAAACAATCATCTGCCTGGTCACCCAGAAATTGCAGAATTGGCGGAAGAATGCTGACTTCATACAGTTCAGGTAGGTTGCAATACAAACACTCAATGCTGCTGGCGTGATTGTTACATTGGTTGAAGTATGTTCCAAACTATCACAGACACTCGACTGTGACAAGGGCAGGAATGGTTTCAGGACCTCCCGTGTTTTAGATGTTTCAGAATGGACAGGGCCGGGTAACAGAGTGTAAAGGGAGTGCGGTGGCTAACCAGGGGTAGTATCGTAGCTGCAGAAAGGGAGGACAACGTGGAGCGTTCGTTTGTTAATAGATGGCGAGACTAACACATCACCCCATTTGGAGTATTCTGTACAGCCTCCAACCAGATTAACAGAAAAAAAACTGCAACGAGAACACTGAGGAACGATCGGGAGTGGAACGTGGACGTATGCCATGTTATTGGAACGTAAAATTAAAACCTACCTAATATTCTTCGGCATATTCCCAGGGTAGAAGGTTCAGGTATGGCATAATTTCTCAGTTGTGTCCAGGAAAGATTCATGTCACTATAAGAAGTCAGGTGGACTAGCGAGCGGTTGATACCGGATCTAATATTAAGAAAGGAAACGGGTCAGGTGACAGATCTCTCCGCGAGTCAGCATTTCAGAAGATAGGGAGAACTCCCCTACATTTAGCTTGCACCTGTGTAGGACCAGGAGCAGGGAAGTATTTAATTGGGGGTCTGCGAATTATGGCGCTTCCTGGCAGGAACTTGGGAACGTACAGTGGGAAATTATAGACAATAGACAATAGGTGCAGAAGTAGACCATTCGGCCCTTCGAGCCTGCACCGCCATTTTGAGATCACGGCTGATCAATTACTATCAATACTCTGTTCCTGCCTTGTCCCATATCCCTTGATTTCCCTATCCATAAGATACCTATCTAGCTCCTTCTTGAAAGCATCCAGAGAATTGGCATCCACTACCTCCCGAGGCAGTGCATTCCAGACCCCAACAACTCTCTGGGAGAAGAAGTTTTTCCTTAACTCTGTCCTAAATGACCTACCCCTTATTCTCAAAACATGCTCTCTGGTACCGGACTCTCTTAGCATCTGGAACATATTTCCTGCCTCTATCTTGTCCAATCCCTTAATAATCTTATATGTTTCAATCAGATCCCCTCTCAATCTCCTTAGTTCCAGCGTGTACGAGCCCAGTCTCTCTAACCTCTCTGCGTAAGACAGTCCAGACATCCCAGGAATTAACCTTGTGAATCTACGCTGCACTTCCTCTACAGCCAGAATGTCCTTCTTTAACCCTGGAGACCGGCGAAATGCGCAACAGATATGTAGGTATTGTTCAGGGAGCACTGACATGGGGTTCAGTAAGGGCTTGTCACAGTGACGCAGGGAAAGGATGATAGCGTAAGTTAAACTTAGGTGACCAGAAATATGGACGAATCAAGAAGAAGAAAAAAGATAGTTTAGGTTTAGGAAGAAAGGATCGGGTAGGGTTATGGCGAGTCACAATGCAGACAGCAAAGGATTTAAACAATTGACTTAGAAAAGGTATAAGGGAAGCTGTGAATGCCTTAGCGAGTTGCACTGAAGTAAGGGAAGAACAGGAGGATGACTAGATCGAGTGTCGGCAGACCCGAGGAAAATTGTGTTTGGAGTCAAGGAAGTGGTGAGTGTCCTTACTGAATACATTGATGAATATGAACACAGAGTCAAAGGCTAGAACGTGCCGACGCTAAGAAGGAGGATGCGCCGGAAACTTCGAAAACATTATGATAGGTGATTCTACGGTGCCGAAGGGATATAGTCCAGGTCATTTTGGAAAGCGAGCGAAGATATTGCTGTAATTTGGACGGGATATTTGTGTCTTCGTTGGTCATGGATGTAGAACTAGAAGACTGGGGGGGGGGGCGGTGGGTGGCAAATGTTATTCCTTTGTTAACCAAAGATAATAGGGAGACTCCTTCGAATTACAGACCAGCGAGCATTATGTCAGTCGTGGGTCAAAATTTCGGTACACTTTACAACTATATTTGGACTTCGCAGTTATAGAGGGAAATAACCGATTTAATCTGACCACCCAGCAGCAGCTGGATAATTAATGGAATTAGGGCTGATGACGTAAGCAAATCGCTGAGCTAATGATTACACCGCCACGTTATCTAAACTGACCTTCCATTTACATATTACAGGGCAGATGCTACAATGACCTCAAAACAATATTTTCCAATGAGACCTGCACTTCAAACCAGCATTTCAAAGTGTTTCAAAGTAATCAGCAGCTTTTGCTGCTCATTAAAAGAACCAGCCTTCCAAAATGCCAATTACAAATTCCCAATTCAAGTAGACACCATTTTATCCCAATTCAAATTTACCTCTGAATCGTGAATTTATCGTGTCGGGGGTAGAAGTGGTCAAATTTCGATCCCTTTAACCCTGAATCCACACGGCCGGTGTGGAGTCTGTGTCTCCATCAGAAACCCATAATAAATGAACCATACATAACTACACAAACTAAAAAACTCTGCGAAAGCAAACCAAACATCCGGGCTTAGACTTCTCTTCCTGCAAAACCATCGCAGGCAATTGGAGAATACAGAATAGACAACTTCCAAAGCAAAAGGCCTCAGCACGTATTCTAAAGAACTTAGGAGAGTGAGGACCTGGAGACCTGAGACTCACATACATCAACACCTTAGAATTTCGGAATGATATGCAGCCTCCGAATTTCGCATCAGTTCCTGGAAAACACTTCTCGCAAGGAGACACAAAATTTCTGTCTCATATATGGTGAAAAAAAAGAGTAATTCAACCCCCCATCCAACACAAACTACAGAAACACATGACTGCCATCAAGTCATTCGTGGCCGTAATCTTTCTATTTCTCTTTCAATTGAACTCAATTATGTCCAAACCTCGTGCTATATTTTAAATCCGCAATGCATTCATATTTTCAAAATAGCGCAGAAAATGACATGCCCTTATTTGTTCAATAGTTAATAAACAGCTGTAATGGCAACCATACAACAGTTAGTAAGCCTTTCGACTCCAAGACAAGGAGACGCAGAAAGTAATGTATCGTCCAGGAGTTAATATTCAACACAATGAAAAATATGGCGTCTCCACAACTCCAAGCATTCAACGACTTCCGAGGTTTCCAGCTCCAATTTCTGACCGAGGACAGGATTCGATTAAATGAAACCCATTGTTGTATAGTATCAGGGCTACTGATCCCCTGTACCTCCGATGAAGCAACAGATTTGTTCACTGTACTGGGGCCGCTGTCACACCCACCTCCAGCCCGGAACCGTTGTCTTTACGGCCTTACTGAAGGAGTGAAGGTATTTTCCTTCAGTGTGCTACTCCCTTCATCATCTCACATCTGCACTTCTTTCTTCTCCTGCTATGACCATCCATTTTACTCAATCTCCATGCTTCAGTGTGTGCAATGACAGAGGGTCTGAAAAGCATCAAAGAATTTCTAGATTGTTCGGTTCTGTGAGACACTGAAGTTCTAACCCAGACATTGAGTCAGACAGCAACAGGAAGCAACTGCACAGAAGCGGGATCTTCAATCCGTCAGGCCCGTGAGGAATTATTTACACTGCCTACTGCCATCGACCTCACCCCGGACCGTGGCCATCCATATCCCTCTCATCCATGTACTTATCCAATCATCTCTTAAACGTTGAAATTGAAAATTCAATTACCGCTTGTGTTGTCAGCACCGTCTGCACTCTGACCACCCCTCTGAGTGAGACGTTTTCCCTGATGTTTTCCTTAACATTTCACATTTCTCCCTTCTCTCATGATCTGCAGTTGTATTCTCGCCCACATCAGTGGAGAAAGCCCGCTTGCATTACACTCTCTA